>NW_026917484.1:0-25000 GCF_035046485.1 Aedes albopictus
TCATGCTGATCAGTTCAGCCGTTCGTGACTTTTGTTGCCTCAAAGGAACTTCAAACTCATTTTTATATATATAGATAGATATAGATATATAGATAGATAGATAGATAGATTTAACAAACAATCTTCGAGTATCCTGTTTTGACCCATTCTCACCCCCAACGACGGTATTTATTTTAAGACCTCCTTTCAACCAAGATTTCAGAAAAATGCGAAAGATATTTCGAGTTGCATACTTACATAGATCCTCCACAAATCTAAAGTTTCTTTTAAGAATATGCCAAGGATCTCAGAAAAAAATTTTCATGGACCTCAGTATAATCCCAGATCTTTTTCATCTCAAAAGAATCCAGGAGTTGTACGAGTTCTAAGTTCTACGAGAAGCTCAACGCATCCCGCAACGGCTTCGTGCCGAGAGCCGAAATATGCAGGAATAAGGACGGAGGTCTCTTGACGGACGGACGTGAGGTGATCGAAAGGTGGAAGCAGCACATCGACGATCACCTGAATGCCGTGGAGGACGAAGGCACGTGAGACCACGACAACGGAGGGAACGACTACCCCAATACAGCTGAGGACGGAAATGAGCCAACTCCCACACTGAGGGAAGTTAAGGATGCCATTCATCAGCTCAAAACCAACAAAGCAGATGGTAAGGATGGTGTCGCAGCTGAACTCATCAAGATGGGCCCAAAACAGTTGGCCACCTGTCTGCATCGGCTGATAGTCAGTATCTGGAAAACCGAACAGCTACCGGAGAAATGGAAAAAAGAGGTAATCTGCCCCATTCACAAGAAAGGAATGTAAGAACTTCAGAGTGACTATTTTGAAAGCTGCCTACAAAGTGCTATCCCAGACCATCTTCCGTCGTCTGTCACTTAAAACGAATAAGTTCGTGGGAAGTTATCAATCCAACTTCATCGACGGTCGGTCGACAAAAGATCAGATCTGCACCATACGTCAAATCCATAATAAATGCCGTGTATACCAGTTCCTAAAGAATCACCTGTTCATCGACTTAAAAGCGGCTCACGACAGTATAGACCACAAAGAGCTATGGAAAATCATGGACGAAAACGGCTTTCCTGGGAAGCTGACTAGACTGATAAGAGCAAAGATGGACGGTGTGCAAAACTGCTTAAGTGTTTCGGGTGAACTATCCAGTTCATTCGAATTTAGCCGGGGACTGCGACAAGGTAACGAACTCTCATGCCTACTATTCAGCATCGCTCTGAAAGGTGTGATGCAACGAGCCGGGCTCAACAGCCGGGGAACGATTTTCATAAAATTTGGTCAATTGGTGTGGTTTGCGACATTTGTTGAAACATTATCGCCAGAACATTTGAAATGGTGGCAGAACTGTACACCCACCTGAAAAGCGAATCAGCAAAGGTCGGATTGTTGGTGGATGCGTCCAAAACAAAGTACATGCTGGCAGGCGGGACCGAACACGACCGTACCTGTCTAGGTAGTAATGTGACGATAGACCGGAATACTTTCGAGGTGGTGGAGGAATTCGTCCACCGTAGATCCTTACTGACGGCTGACAAAAATGCTAACCGTGAAGGTGCATTTACAGTTCTACGGGCTCCAGAAGAAGCTGCGGTATAAAAAGATTCACCTACGCACCAAGTGCAAGTGCACCATGTACAAGACGCTAATAAGAACGGTGGTATTCTACGGACACACGGACGACATGGATCATGCCCGAAGAGGACATGCAAGCACTCGGAGTTTTCGAGTGACACGTGTTAAGGACGATTTTCGGCGGTGTGCAGGAGAATGGTGTGTGGGTTCGGTCAAAAGATTGAAAGGACAAAAGGTCGAAAATACAAGTGGTGTAAAGGTCGAAAGGTCGAAATAAAAAATAACCAAGAAAAAAGGTCGAAAATACAAATGGTCAAAAGGTCGAAATAAAAATAAAATGACTAGGACAAAATGTTTTAAAGAAGAAGATTGAAAGGTTAAACGCTCGAAGGGTATAGTTAGTAATACGACTGAGGGCCGATTTCTTAACCCTGATTTAAGCGTTAAACCAGGTTTAACTATATGAGTAAGCCTGGCTTATCGGTTAAGCCGAGGTGAAGAAATTGGCCCTGAAAGGACCAGGATTCGTTAGTTGCGAGAAGCGGATTTCAAATTTATTCAAGTCCCTGCAGCGCGATGTTGTACGCCATATATTTTTTCCAGTTTACCAGTGCATACGGATTATCGCTGGCTTGCTTCCATCCACTCCAGCAGATGCGGCTTGCATAGAACTTGGTGTTCTTCCTTTTCGATACCAGATGGCACAGACTTTGTGCTGCAGAGCAATCGGCTACACAGAAAAGACCACTGGGGATCACGAGGTCTTTCTCCTCAGTGAAGCGAATAGAACCCTCGTCAACCTGGCCCATTTGGAACTCCCCCTGGTTGAACAACTCCACTGGGTTGGAGCCAAAAGATGGGACGCTGCAAACATTCACGTCGATCTCTCTGTTGGAAAACATTTCCGTGCAGGGGATAATTCTACTGCTATGCGTTCATATGTCACGCAGTTGTTAGCCAGCAAATATTGTAACTACAACCTTCGTTACACTGATGGTTCAAAAGCCATGGGTCGGACTGGCTTCGGTGTTGCTGACAAAGACAGAAGTCACTTCTTTCGGATACCGGACCAATGCTCTGTTTTTTCGGCGGAGGCCGCTGCTATACTGTTTGCTACTACAACACCAGCATCAAAACCAATTTGCGTTATCTCCGACTCTGCCAGCGTACTCACCACTATAAACTCTCCAACATCCCGACACCCATGGATCCAGGCCATCCAAAAGGATTGCCCAACAGGAACTGTTCTGCTATGGGTACCTGGCCATTGTGGCATCAACGGTAACGTAGAAGCCGACCAGCTTGCCGCCATAGGTCGAACTGGTCGCATGTTCACCAGGGCGGTACCAGGAGCAGATCTCAAACACTGGGTAAAATCTACAATTCGCGTAGCATGGGCCCAAGAATGGGTTAACACAAGACATCCGTTCATACGAAAAATCAAGGGAGAAACAACACCCTGGACCGACACAGCAAATCGCCACGACCAACTAATACTTTCTCGTCTTCGAGTGGGACATACCCATGCATCACATAACATGGGATCCAGAGGACCTTTTCACAAAATATGCTCCACGTGCAACGCGACAATGACGGTAGAACATCTTCTTGTCAACTGTCCCTGCTATGAAGGACTTCGAGTTCAACATGAACTTCCAAACAGCATAGTGGATATCCTTGCAAATAACACAACCAACGAGACAACACTACTATCTTTCATTAAGGACGCCGGACTATACAACGCTATCTGAAAACCAGGGACAACTACAGTCAACAAAGCCAGACCACGCCGCTACTCACCTGGACCGATTTGGAATACGATATTGAAACTACGAAACTATTTTCTTAAATCTGTTAGCATATACTCTGTAAACTGTATTATATTACTTAACTCTGTATGACAGGGGGGCCTATCATTAAGAAGCTCTCTCCCTTTTTCTTCAGAGATGAACCAGCCAAGAACTGTGCTGAAAATCTCTTAAATAAAGATAATTAATTAAATCAGTATGATTATTTGGATGGAATAGAAATAATGGTCAAAACAAATAGAAACATTACGAATAAAGTATCAAAAAACGCAGAGTTCATAATAGGTACACCAAACTAAAAAAAACAAAACGTAACATTGGTATCTACATGTTTTGATATTTTACTGGATCTTTGAAGTAGATCTCTTTGGAAATATCGAAAGTCAAATTAAATATAATCGCTGTGATAGTACCGTCAAGGCACCATTCACCGTGGATCTAAGAGGATACGGGGTAAATAAGGGCTGTCATTTGACACCAGTCTTATAAACATTGTTGGTGCCGCTTTTAATTGCCTTCATTATAGGTTAAAATTAAAGCAATATCCACAGAAATAGAAAATTTTTCACAAAATTTGGTGATATAGTACAATTAGTAAAGGGTAGTAAGGTCGCCTTATTCCGTGGTAGGTCACCATTCACCGTGGTAGTAGGGACCCATTCACCGTGCATGAGAAATTTTATTCTACTTTGTTTAAAAATGATCAAAACAACCCAGCCAAGGGAATTTTCTTCGTTTAAATTCATTTCAAGTAATAACTTGCAAGATTTTATTAGAAAAACGAATTTTCAAATTTTCGATTTTTTCTAGATATATGGGACAATATGGGGCACGGTGAATGGAGATCATTGATTTTTAGGGTACCCATTTACCGTGCCTTTTTGTTTCAATTAAAAAGTACGAGTAATCGTACTTTCTTTTTAAACTCACTTCGGTAATGCAAAATACATACCTGATATGTGAATTTAATTGCTTCTTGATGGAATAAAAACGTTATTACATTTAGTTTATCGCTTAAAGCACCTTAGCGCAGTTTTCGTTTTTTCACTATGAATGCAGTGAACGAGCCGAAACCCGCTTCATGTAAACACACTTTAGTGTCAAAATGATAGTTTTAAATGTTTCTAATGAGCGTTTTGACATGGTAACAATACATTAGTGTTATATTGGTGAAATTGAAGGGAAATTGTCATACATATCATTCAATCATAATATGGAAATAATGAAAAAATATTCAAAGGCACACGGTGAATGGCGCCTTGACGGTATAACACGAAAGAACAACCTATTTTTAAACAAGGCAAAATTTATTAACATTTATATTATTAGTAAGTACGCCAAAAATTGTCATAAAGCATTACTAAAAAGAACAGCCTATGTTTAAAAGAAGGCAAAATTATTCAGGAAACAATAATGATAATTACGCATATAGCCGTTAATATGTAACTAAAAAAAACTGTCGTTGTTCAAAAGGATGTATGTTCTACTCTACAATAAACTGAGAGCAGGTAAACAATCATATAAAACCCTAACTAAAGGAACGATTCCCGTTTCGAACCGAAAATTTTGTCCGAATTCCTGGGTATAGTGTACCATTGGACTTGTTATACAATATACAAGTTAACGCAATGGCGGGCAAAGAAAGCCCTTCATTTACTAACTGTGTAAGTGCTAAAACAACACTAAATTGAAAAGATGCAGGCAAAGTTGCAATGATAACGTAAAGTAAGAAAGAAGACGATAAAAAGGATTTAGGATTATTTTCGGTCGTTTTTTTTTCATTCGACGTTTCGACCATTTGACCACTTGTAATTTTGACCTTTTGTTGATTGATTGCTTTAGCTATATTATAGAGACTTTCAGCCCTATCGGGCTTTTGTCTTACTTATTTTTTATATCGACCTTTTGACCCTTCGACTTTTTGACCCTTCGATCGTTTGACCCTTCGACCTTTTGATCTTCGACCTTTTGTCCTACAACCTGGTGTGTGGCGGAGAAGGATGAACCACGAGCTCGCTCACTCTACGGCGAGCCCAGCATCCAGAGGGTGGCCAAAGCCGGTAGGATACGGTGGGCAGGGCATGTTGCAAGAATGCCGGACAACAACCTTGAAACAGTAGTTTACGCAACAAGGTGCAGAATGACGATTTTTACAGCACGAGTCGTACATTTATCGAACGAGGCTTGCCGAGTTGGATAATTACGACGAGTGCTGGAAAAATCGAGTTCTGCACCGAGTTGCGTACAACGTTTTTTGCAATTTCATAAATTACCACTTGAGGATAGTTTTTAACAAAATTTGCAATTTCATAAATTACCCTTAAGGATATTTTTCAACAAAACTTTTTTATCAAACTGCACACTGATGTTCATAGCCAATGCTTAAGAAAATCTGATCATAATAGGTTAAACTGTGTAGTTGTCACAATTTTTCAAAACTGCGTCCAGGAAGCATCAAAAAGTTGATCAAAACTGAAAATAGTGCTGTAATGGTTCATTACGCAACGCAAACCAGTGCTGTAATGAACCATTACAGCACTGTTAATTTGGTGTGGGAAAGTAGGCCTTTTTCTGTCAGATTTGCGTGAGTAGAACAGCCTATTACGATGAGAAATTGCAAAAAAATGTCCGGTTGGTACAAGAAGGCGTGGAGCACAAAGAGCACTATGGGCGGACCAGGTGGAGCGTAACTTGGCAAGTATTGGGCGTGACCAAGGATTGAGAGTGGCAGCCACGAACCGTTTATTATGGAGAAATATTTTTCATTCATTTTTATATTGAATTAGATGTAATACTAAATAAATGAATGAATGAAACACGGTCAACCCTTTTAGCTTTACGGTAGGTGGGCGTTCTGAAAGTTTTCAATATCTTGTCTAGCCAAATGGCGGCCGATGGTGGAATCAAGATCGACATAGATGCACGGACGGATCAAGAAGGCAAAGGCTGCTTTTGCGAACTTAAGAAATGTATGGAAAATAATCAAACTACTCAACGCATCAAAATCCGAAATCCGAACCGATAAGTCTGTGCTTCTGTACGCCAGCGAAACCTGGTTTGTATTATTGAAGAACACTCAACAGCTACAGGTCTTCATCAGCAGTTGCCTGCGGTATATAATTCGTGCATGTTGGCCTTACAATTAGATCTCCTACGTGGAACTTCATCGTCGAGGTGGGGAATGAAAGCTGCAAGCAAGCAAGCGTTAGATTGGAACTCAGCAGGACATTGCAGCAGAGGTAGGCTCACGGCGGCGCAGCCATGAAAAAAAAAGTCTGCGGAATAAAGAGTCAATGCTGACGTCGAGTTCACTTCACGTCTGTTTCCCCAGAAGACTCAGTGTAGTTACTACAAATACTTGAAAGATTCAGTGGCGTCTCGTAATCTCCCTTTTTACCTGTTCAACGACCATGAAACGCACTATTGCAGAAAATTTAGCCACTGGAAACCCAGAAACAGCATACGAGGGAGAGACTAATTGTTTGAGATTCCAAGCCCATTTGATCATTTTATTCGACTTTTGAAAGAACAATTTAACGATGCCGGCACTGTATCGGCGAACAATCGTAAAGTGATAAGAAATTCCATTATCACATCAAGAGATAGCGCACCCAAAAGTGATTGAACATCCATCAAGAAACGTGCACCATTTGACCATTCATTATTTCAAGCCTGCTTTCAAAATTCCTTTTCCTTTTTGATTCCTCTTTGCAATCAATTGCAAACTCAAAAACGAAAACATCTGCCTTCGAACCAGCCGGAGCTCAAGAACATTCTCCGGATCTCCTGCGCCGGTATCAACACACACACAACACAAGGCCACAGATTGTGTAATGCCTATTCATTAAAATTTCTCGAATACATGAAGCTGGTAACACGCACCCATCCAAGCAAGAACACACGCATCTGCACATTGAGACTGCGGCGGATCTTTCCTTTCTGCAACTTCCCATTCTAGGAAGGTTTGCTTGCACGCACACAGAATGTGCGCAGAGAACGCACCACTATCGGACCGGACTGGTTGGCCTTTGAGCTAACTAAATATGTTGCATGTTGACGCAGACGCGCAATTTCCATGTACAGCCCACGAAGAGTTGCAATACAAGACAAACAACACTAATTCCTTCGCAGTCACGATCGTCTTGCTCCATTTTGCAACTATGTTTGTCATATCTGCTTCAGATTGCAATCTCTCATACGCAACCCCTTTGGCATCGTACACAAATTACGTAACGCTATAGGGGGAGGGGGGGAGTCTAGCTTAGCGTTACGAGCCATACAAAATATTTTTGGTTTTCATACAAAAAGCGTTACATGGGGGAGGGGGGGAGTCTGAAATCGCTGATTTCAGCGTTACGTAATTTGTGTACCATGCCTTTCAAAACTCGTAAATATTTAGCGACGGAAAATGACACTAATTAATCGTTGTGCACATAAATTTCTCGGCTCAGTAGTTGGCCACAATGCCTCTTTGTATAACAACGCTGGTGACCGATATTTGTTATTTCTCTCGGAGTTTGTTTTCGTTGCTGACTATTTCGTAGTAACTACTGATAACACTGATATATGGCTGTTGAATGTTTCATGTGCGACAATCATTAGACCCTCATTACCAATGCATTAGCTGTTACGTAGTTTGTGTTATCGTTCGTGATGACCTCCAATATTGGGGTCAATTATTATCAATGTTATTATTCTTTGGTGTATTTTCGGAATGATTTTAAGAAGATAATTGGTTTGTATGTTGTGAGATTAAATATGTTTGTCTGCTCAAATATTGGAAGCTTTTGGATTTGTTCGCTTTTAAATTACTACAATAAGGACCCGATTTTGTCAGTCCCAGGTAAAAAAAATGGGCTGACAATATCGGGACATTGTTTGAAAATCAAATCTTTACACATAAAATATACTGAGCTCGTCAAGCAAAATAGCAGCGAGTGAGGGGTGCCGGAGATGGTGGGGGGTGTAAGACAGTAGACGACTCTGATTTCGCTGCATTTCCGGTCAAATCTCCTAAGTGTTCTGAGACGAAAACATCTCCTGCCGCGTGCACATATGAAACTTAATACAGGAAGCGGATACGCCAGTTACGGAAAAGCATGCTATCACAACAGTAAGCACAATTCATAAAAGAGTTCTTGAAGATATTCATATAGAATTGCCTGGAAATATCTTTAAAGGTATCTCTGTGGAAGAATACCAAGAGAAACATCTGAAACATCCCAAAAGGAATCACTGCATAAATCCTGTGCGAATTTCCAGATGAAGTTTCTGCAACAACTTAAAGTAGTCATGAAATTACAGATACATTTCAGAAGACATTCATGGTGTCATCCCTACCCGAGCAGAGGAGAATATCAAATTGATAGCTATGAAATCACATAGCCTGTTATTATATCTTGTTGTGTTATTATTGAGTAACCAAGGTATTACTTTGCAATAACATGTTTTGTTGGGCAATCTTATTTTGTTATGATTAAGCTATTGATATACATCCATTAAATGACATTTCAATAATATGTTTTGTTATAGAACAAGATCGGTTAAAATTGTGCTATTGAGAGTGTACATACAATTTATCATAAATAGCACAACAATAACAAGTTTTGAAATAAATACTAAGGACTGTATCAAAAAGTAATAAGCAACATTCACAATAGCATTGAAAATTGTTGTGTCTTCATATTAGTATTTTTTTATTAATCCTGTTATCAGTTTGATGTCATAATTATTATTGCTTTTGGCAATAACTTTTAAATATCAAAATTTGTTATTGAAATATTCTAGAAATTAACTGTTATTAAATTAAACTAACAAAACATGTTATTAAATTGGTATACCAGGAACATTTTTTTGTTATGAAATTTGTTATTTTGCCGCTTATGACAGACAAGTTTATAACATAATATGCTATGCCAATAACATTAAAATACACGGTGTGCCAAAAACCGTTATTAACAAATAAAAATGTCCACCCAAATGGCACCCGGCATTCGAAAGATATACTATTCTAGTATATCCTCTGAAAAATTGAAAATGTTTCAACGAGGGAAACTCAAGTTTTTGTGATTTGAAGATTTTGAGCCATTTCTCTAGGATTTTCTTATATGAGTAAATATACACGCATGGAGTGCCTGATACCACTATTAACAAATAAAAATGTACTCCACACTAACACCCGGCATTCGAAATTGTATATACTATTCTAGTATCTCCTCCGACAATTTGAAAATGTTTTATCGAGGGATACCAAAGTTTTTACTGTTTGAACATTTTCCTCTATTTTCATAGTATTAGCTCATATATGGGAATATTGTCATAAGATGTTTCATAGGCTCTTCAAATCATTAACAAATATTAATAAGTTTTACAAATACCATTCCAAAGATACAACATTCAAACCACTTCTCCGAAAATTTGACAACATTTTCACGATCGCAAATTAAAGTGGTTTAAAAATATGAGATATGATAAAGTGTATTGAAAATGTAGTACCTAACTTAATAGAATATTATTTCAATTTCTCATGTCAATCATTCCTGGAAATGCAAATATTATTATTTAAATTGAATTAAATGACTTTCACGCACTTACATGTGCCCCGTAGTTTTTGAATATTGCGGAACAATATTTCCATGTCGATTCCCAATCTTTACACTCCAAAACTAAAATAAATTTACAGACAAGATACGTACCACTCTAATAATTTCCATTGTGTACCGATTTAACGATCTTTTTAAAAAATGATAGTTAGCCAGCTTCCCACTCGTGGCGCTCGCATAGTTTTTGTTTGAGTTTCGCATTTTCCCCTAGGGGCAAGACAGATCTAACGAAAGTGTTGTTCAGAATTCCTCACGGTTTTTTTTTAGATTTTCTCCCATTCATATCAAGTGTGGTCTCGCACCAATGTCAAACTGTAAAGACATTGGGGATGTCTTCCAACAAATTTCGTCGATCATCGAAAGAGTAACTCCGAATTTCTCAGAGTTGCTCTCGTTTGCACAGTGTCTTGCCCCTAGCTTTTCCCCTTTGTGGTCGGCCAAACTCAGCCCTTTTAGTATTGGACGAACATGTTTCTGTGACTATGATTTGAATCGAACAATGTTAGAAGTGCTATGTCTGTTTGTTGATCCATTGTTTGGTGTATGAGCCACAAGTTAGCCACATGCTTAATAAGTGAACTAACACCCAATGTAATTTTATTTGGAAGAAAAAGTAAAATTGTTACGAAAAACGTAATGCGTATATTGACGGGTGTTTTTAATCAACTTAATAAAATAGAACGTTAAAATATCATCATCCGAAAAATTCATTCCAGTTTTCTATATTTCTGACTCAAATGGGATGAGAAAAAATAAAAGGGGTTTGGGACCCTAGAAACTCTAATGCGTATATCAAATGAGCACCCCAAGCTCTCAATTAAAACTTCGGTCTTGAACTCTGAAGTCCCGTTCCAATATTTTTCGAAAATTCTTTCACTATGACACTTCTAGGGTTCCAAAACCCAATTATTTTTCTTTTCTCATCTCAAAATACGAAGTTTTTTTTTGATCTTTGTTGAGCAGTGTTATTATTTGTATATGATATGAAGAGCACCGTATGACAATATTGCCATATATAAGCTATTCTTAGGAATGAAGGAAATGTCGAATCTGCCGTAGAAGAGTTCTACAAAATTTTATATGAAATTATTGGGCAAGAAACTCCAATAAAAACGAAACGTCGTCATATAAATTCAAAATATGCAATCTGGTATAATCAACAAATCAAAAATCTGAAAAATCGCAAACAAAAAGCACATAAAATTTACAAAAAATATAAAACTGATGAAAATTTAGCTAAATATTTGAACCTATGCGACCAATTAAATTTTGAAATTAATAATGCATTTGAAGAATATAATACGAAAACTGAACTCGAAATAAAGTCCTGCCCAAAGAACTGCTTTAATTCCGTAAAAACCAAATTAAAATCTGTCAATTTTCTGTCCGTAATGCATCTTGACGAAAAAGTTGGGGACACCCCGGAAAAAAATGTAATCTATTTGCAGATTTTTTCCAGGAAATCTATACAACTTTTTCGGAAGAAGATCGTGACCGCGATTATTTTGCTTTCTACCCTGATTTTATTAGGAATGTTGGTGTGAATCAAATTCAACCAAATGAAATTTTTGAAGCACTTTTAAACTTGGACGCCTCTAAGGGACATGGTCCTGATAAAATTCCGCCAATATTTCTGAAAACTTTAGCTGAGGAGCTCACTGCTCCTTTATTTTGGCTTTTTAAAATATCACTCGATACTGCAAACTTCCCAAAAATATGAAAAAGCTCTTTTTTCGTGCCTATTTTTAAATCTGGTCGTAAATCAGACGTACGTAATTATCGCGGAATAGCCATTATCTCTTGCATTCCAAAATTATTTGAGGCAGTTGTCAACAAAAAGTTATTTCTACAAATCAAAAACAGAATAACTAACATGCAGCACGGCTTTTTTGAAGGCCGATCAACTTCAACAAACTTGCTTCAATTTGTTGACTATATATTGAATGCAATGGATAATGGAAACCACGTGGAAGCTCTTTATACGGACTTTAGTAAGGCATTTGATCGCATCGACATACCAATGCTGCTTTTCAAATTGCACAAAATTGGAATTGAACCAGGTCACCTGGAATGGCTTGAATCATATCTGACTGATCGCCAACAAATAATTAAATTTGATGGATACAAATCAAAACCAATTTAAGTCACTTCCGGTGTACCACAAGGTTCTCATTTGGGACCTCTTCTTTTTATCATTTATGTAAACGACATTTCCTTCATTCTCAAGAAATTAAAAGTGTTAATTTATGCCGACGACATGAAGCTCTTTCTGGAAATAAGAAATGATAAAGACATCAATGTATTCCGCAATGAAATAGAAATATTTTACACATGGTGCAACAAAAGCCTATTAGAACTGAATGACAAAAAGTGCAATTTAATATCATTTAGCAGAAAAAGAACAACACCGAATGTCTTAATTGCATTATGAAATAAGAATGTGGAAAAATGTGAAAGGGTTAGGGATTTAGGAGTAATCTTAGATTCTAAACTTACATTCGTTGACCACTACAACACAATCATTCACAGGGCTAATAATATGCTAGGGTTCATTAAGCGCTTCTGCTATAACTTTCATGACCCATATACAATTAAAACACTTTATATTGCCTATGTTAGATCTATTTTAGAATACTGCAGCACTGTATGGTCTCCTTTTTCAACCACGCACGAAGAAAGATTAGAATCAGTGCAAAAACAATTTCTACTGTTTGCTCTTCGTAAATTAGACTGGACATCATTTCCACTTCCGTCTTACAAAGCACGCTGCATGCTTATTGACATACAAACTCTGCAAGAGCGGCGTGAAATCGCAATGATTTCATTCGTAAACGATATCATTTCGCATCGTATAGACTCGTCTGAAATCTTATCAAAACTATTTTTTTATATACCTACTCGGCAATTAAGAAGTCGAAATATTTTCACAAGTAACCACCACCGAACAAACTACGCCAAATCCGGGCCTATAAATCGCATGATGGTTGCTTATAATAAACATTGCGAAACGATTGACTTTACCATGTCTAGGCAAAATTTGAAAACATATTTTCGTATCATAAGAAATAGGAACACTTAAAAAACAAAACACTACTTAATTTAATTTTTTTAAATATATTTTTCAATGTATTTCATAATTATATTACTAAGAAATAAGAAAAAATATGAATATGTATAATGTACTAGTCTACGTCGGTTGACGAAATGAAAAATAAATTCAATGAAAATAGAGGAAAAGCTTCGAACAGTAAAAACTTTGGTTTCCCTCGATAAAACATTTTCAAATTTCCGGAGGAGATACTAGAATAGTATATCTTTCGAATGCCGGGTGTTAGTGTGGAGTACATCTTTATTTGTTAATAGTGGTATCAGGCACTCCGTGCGTGCATATTTACTAATAACTATAAGAAAATCCTATAGAAATGGCTCAAAATCTTCAAATAACAAAAACTTTAGTTTCCCTCGATGAAACATTTTCAAATTTTCAGAGGAGATACTAGAATAGTATATCTTTCGAATTCTGGGTGCCATTTGTGTGGACATTTTTGTTTGTTAATAACAGTTTTTGGCGCACCGTGAATTGTTACCTAAATGCCACAAATTACATATGCGCATCAGTTTACTAACCAACGTTATCAAATTCCAATCTGACCAAGTCTCTATCGCGCAATGAGTTACATTTACAGCACAAAAATATCAACACTCTACTAAGTAGATAGAGCTATTCCATTGTGGTTGGATTTCATAAAACAGCAATATGCAATAATGCCAGTGTTGCTCTTGAAATGCTTCTCTATCGCATCATCCTCGACTCACCTATTCCACTTAACAAAGCACTGACTGTGAGTGAAATATTTTCTATTAATTAGGTGTGTCCAGTACCGATGGGCCACGTACACCCGGCGAGACGCTACGCTTATCTCACGTTTGTCGTTCGTCGTACAGTGAACTCATCCTATGACGGTTATTGAACCCGGCAAGATGATACAGGGAACGGATTCCACACATCACACTCGTTCGAGAGTGGTTAAGTAAAACTGGATTGTTAGACCAGATAGCAGCATAGGCAGATTTAACTGTACCTGTTTCTGAACAATACCTAATGCAAAACCGGGCGACATCAACATTCAACATCAGCTGTGTGGAAATCCCTTATACAGGCGGCGTCAGTGCCTAGTGCCTCAAGTGCCGTCCACATTAAAGCCAATCTATGTAGGGGTAGATTCGTAATCAAATGATAGAAGCGGAAATTTGCATGCTCAACGTAGATGAATGGTGAGCGTAGGCAATTCGCTTTATTCAATTTGTTTGTCAATTTGGTCATTATGCTGGATATAGGGTGAAATACGTTAAGGCTCTACTAAATGTCAAATTGCTTATCAAAATTCAACGTACGAGACTGTATAGACGCTTTGCTAATCTTATATTTGAGATAGCAGAAAAGCATAGATAACGGGTGTTTTATTTTTAATTTTTTTGAAAGCTTTTAAAAATATATGATCACTCCAAATGGCAATCTAAATTTATCTATCATAAATGTATAACATTATTCTTTCATGGAAAAATATAATACTTAGAATAAATGGAATGTAGTAACTTGTACAGCAATTTTGAGTAGTGATGTTGGAACAACTGCTTTGTGTCAATTTCCAAAGTTCTCAATTCAATTCTTTTTGAATACTCCGATTCATTCTAGACCTTTTTTGCGCTCATGTTTTGTAATAAACCATTTACATATTTTTGAATGTGTGAATGTGATCTAATGTGAATATTTGATATTTTACGCACACGCGCACAGATTGAACCAACAAAAAGGTTTGTTGGATTTGAACCAGCTGGTTTGATACTCCGACTATCACAATTTTGTCTTTCTATGAAAAATGAAGTCATGGGTCTATTAAAAAGAGACAATGACGCCTGCCACGTCAGGTTGCAGGTCAATAGGGGAAGGGGAAGGAAGTGATGATTACAATCGTTTGTATCCATATCAGATCGAATAGACCTCTGCGTCTGCACAAATTCATGCGAATGTCGGAGTGTTGGTGGGATATGGTGGATGACAGGCGCAAGGTTATAGATTAGTGTATTTATTACTCTGAAGATATTGCGGTACAGTTCGCTTGATTGCATAACTCGTATGCGTTTTATGATAGATTGACACTTTGCTAGGAAAGTTGGAAGGAAGGGAAACGGCTTTTTCAACCCGTTTCTCTTCTAGAAATGGCTATGAACATGTGAATATATATGCTCTATATATGTAGATAAGCAGGAGATAGTATAAAGAAAGATACAAAGTAGGAGGAAAGGGACGGACCAGGGCTTCAACCCAGGACCTTCTGCATACGAATCAGAAGCGGTAGCCAATAGAACACCAAGTCCGCCGTACTATAGAAAGTAGCCATATTTTATTCACTAAACAACCCAATTCCGCTTGAACTCTGCAATCAGGATTCACTTAACAAGTGACAAAAATCTACTTTCGAGTAAATGAGATATTGATGAGAATCATCAATCATTGCTCTCAAATTCTGAAGATGCAAATCATAAGTTCTAATGCATGAAATGAAACTGGAAAATTTATCGTTTGTAAGCTTACATGTGATAACCAATCGACTAAGTTTTCATTTAGATCAGTCCAATACATAGAACTGGAGATTTGCATCGTTAAAGCTTCGAGTTTAATGATGATGAAAGAGACGGAAGATAACAAATGGAACACGGTGTCCCGTATTACTTTTCCACCATCCCATACAAAATGTATGGAGTTCCGCAATCGACCCAATTTTCCTCGTAAAAATAGTCTTGAAAATGTTAATGAAAGCTTGAAATCAAGTCTAGTCTAAACAAACATAGCCTTCCCTTGGAAAGTTTCGAAAAGGTTGAAGTTTGAAGAAAATCAAAATTTAGTTAAACAACTAGTGTTCATCATAACTTAAAAACAAAATTCATTTTGAAACCAACTGTCTAAGCACTAGCTACAAAGGCACTCTCTTTGCACGGTTGGTTTTCAAGTCATGCAATATTACAGTGGTTTACTTTTTAATTTCAAAATTAACGAAAACTTCAATCTCTGCCTACGAAGCTGCTTAAACATGATGAAAATTTGAAATACTAATAATTTGAGACTCCATGTCAAATTTTTATGTACACCAAACATGTAGAACCTCCAAAAAATGACGGTTTTTTACGGATATCTGCAAATGTTTGCTTTTGTCTTATTTACCAATATTGTATGTAGATGCTAAGGTTTCTTTAATAAGCGTCTTCTGGTGTTTTCGTGGAAGTTCCTTCCTTTAGAAAGACCACCAGTCGCGGTATTTGTAGGATTTATCAGGGGATCTTGTAAAATTTCTAATTGCAGTTCAGGCAGCATTTTTTTTTTCACGAGGCTTTTCTGTGTTTGCTCCAAAAGTTCGTTCGTGGATTTCTTTGGTCGCCTTTAGAAAATCTCACGGGATCTTTAATCTCTTGGAATTCTTTCAGCACCACCTACTTTATATTTTTTCCTAAGAGTTTCTTCTGTGATTCCTTCAAGAATATTTCTGGTTTCCCTATAGATAATCTAATATGATTCCCTTTGGCACCTCTTGGTTGGAATTTCATGAGAAGTTAATGTTATTGTTCGAATACCCCCAGAGTTGCTGACCCCTGGGATTTCTCCTAGAGTTCCTTCAGAATCAATCGAATGGCCTTCTGAGTTCTACCATGATGTTTCTTTTGTAAATTCTCCGAGGATTTCTTCAGAAGATTCTTCAAGGAATATTTTCTGATATTTCTTCAGGAATTCCATTTCAAATTCCTCCCGGAGTTTCTTCTGGTGTTTCAGCAGCGATTAATCCAGAAGTTTTTCTGCTATACCATCGGGAGTTCACTATGCGATTCTTCAGAGTTTACCATTATCCTAGTACTCAGGTATTATTTCAGGAAATCCTTCTGCGCGCTGTAAATTGCACGGCCGAAGAACTCCTCGTAGCTCCGGCATTTATCCCGGAGTTTGTTCCTGGATTCCTTTCGGCTTTTCTATAGGAGTTCTTTTTGGCATACTTGTGGGCGTTTGTTCTGGAATTCCTCCATAATTTGTTGTGGAATTCCTCCAAGAGCTTCCTGAGCACCTGAAATTCTTTCTGCAAATTTACCTGGAGTTCCTCGTGAAAATCTCCTAGGATTTTTTTTTTAAATAATCCTCCAGGAGTTCTCTCAAGAGTTTTGTTGTAGAAGCTCCTTTTGGAATTTCTCTATGTTTTTGAAGAAATCTCTAGGCAAACCTTCTGGAATTATTTCCACAATGAGTTGAAGGAACCCCTTATGTAACGTCCGAAAAAAAAATCTCAACGGAATATGGAGGAATCTTCAGAAGAGTTCAGAAGGGATTTCTCGAAGAACGAGTTCTGAATTTTTGGACGAATCCTAGGAAGTGCTATTTGAGAGCATAATCAGTGGAAATTTCTTTTAATTTTATTCTGCCCAAAAAAAATATTTGGCTTGTAGTCTTACAATTTGCGTTGATTAATTGCTGATCATCGCCGACGTTTCGGTTTAGCTATAGAAGAAAACCAGTGATGTTGCCTAACATAAAAAGCTAAAGAAAACACAAATAAAAATGGCTCGATTTTTCGGCGGATTCGGTAGGCTGAGGATTTTTTTTTTCCAACGGGCCGGTTCGCCCTGTAATGTAGGAAATGTAGCAGAAATCTTTTAGCATGCTGTTGGTAAATCTTTTCGGATGCCTGATTGATATATTATCATGAATTTCACCCATACTTATCTATTCTAATTTATATGTTTGTGTGCTAAAGTGATTTCCATAAAAGACTTCTGACTTCTGCAAAAATGGATACCCCAAAGTTCCTCCTGATGTAACAATAATTAATCAGCCTTTCTTTGATTGCATAATTGTATAATCGCCGGTACCGTTTACAGCATTAATTATTATTTAATTATTTTCCGTCCCAAACTTAACGATCCGCTGATTCCAAGCAAACGAACCGACAGCAGTGTCAATCATGATCCAATCACACATTGCATCGAGGCGGACAATGACGGCGGACGACGGAGAAGGAGGAACTATGTAACCCCGAAACCCATTTACGCGATAAGCAGCGAAAAGCAGATTCAATAATGCTTCGTTCGAATCCAACACACGAATAAAAAAGCTTGGTAATGTAATGCAACAATTTCAGGTGCATCGATTAATAATTGTAATTATTGGGTATAAGAAAGAAGGAATCATCCACTTACGATATGCTCCCGAACGGTGTTGTGAAAGATTTGCTCCCGGATGTCGGCCACTTCCTCCTCTTCGTCCATTTCTGCCACGGCCAGAAGCAACGAGGCAGCCGATAGATTCGGATTGAGGAAAATTTTGACTGGTTGTTGTTTCTTCCCTTGGATTCTCCTTTTTCTCACTGCGGGCTGCGGGTGTGACTGCACTGGATGGAGATTGTTATTCCACAGTCCGGATTCTTTATTTGGATTCAAAATGTGTTTACATCACTGCACTGTTATTTTCTTTCTTGACTTCATGAGGGAGAAACTGCCCTTTCTCTTGTCGATCACTGGCTGGCGTACAACCAAATACACATAAAAATTGATACACGCTAGCCGTTATTCCCCTTCTGCACTTTCACTCGACATATTTTATTTTTAATTTAGGTAGGTATTTTCACTGACATTCTGCATTTCATCTTTTCCCTTTAATTTTGTATTCTTCTGCGATGGCAAATTTATTTCACCCTTTGACCAATTCCAATCAAACATTAATTTTATCACGTCACACAATCCTTCCCGTTTCAGACATCGAGACACAACCAGAAAATATTGCGACGTCTTCAATGTTGCTTCTTCTGCCGCTGCTAAGGGGAACTAGGCAAAACACTCTTTTCACTGTGGAGTCGCTTCTCTCCTGCTACGGCGCACGCACGGTATCCGGATTCGAAGCGTTTCTTCACTGATTGAACTACACATCCGAAACGAATCTCATCGGATCGATTCCAATCACAGAGCAAGAGAAAAATGATTATCCGCGGCGGACAAAGCGAATCTACATTGCTGGGCTCAGCAGCACTCACTGAACAAAACTGCTGCGGGACTGAAATTTGAAGCGACTACGACACAAGCTTTGCTTTGCTTCCTTTCGTTTCCACCTCCGAACCAAACTGAATCGAACGAATCGAACTGAGCAGATGACGGATGAAAACAAAACACGCACACAAACAGAAATGGGAACCGTTTTTCCTCGCCGACGACGACGATGACGGTACGGATGGAAGAATAAAAAGGAGTTTAAAAATGTAACGGTTCGATTTTTTGACGTTTTTCTTTGGGCGGCCTGCAGTCGAGGTTAGCCCGATCAATCCGATCATAATTACAGTGGGAATCAAATTAGTGAATTGGTCAAAATATTTAAAAATTGAAAAAAAAAAAAGATTTTCGATAAAGTTTGCATGATTCAAGATTAATATTGCTTTTCTCACTGACAATTTTCGATGCTTCGTTGAATTTCATGACGTCTTCTTCCAGCGATGGCTTCCGCGATACAGCAAACAGCTAAGTTCCACACTAACACAGCAAGAAATCTGTTAATATTTTACTTATGTCGTTTTCGTTTTTGCGGCGGTGCTACACCGCTTCGTGCTACACTTTTCACTGAAAAAACGAACATTTTCGGTGCAGTTGCGTTGGTGTGCGTGAATAAAAACCAAAATATTGACAACTTTGCGAACGCTGATTGGTGGACACGGTGCGCACCTGCTACACTCTCGAATTTTTGAGTGCTGCACTATCTTGAGCGGTGCAGAAAAAGTGCTACACCGGTGTAGCACGAAAATCAAAAACGAACGTTTTCGGTGCAAAAGTGCTGCACCGGTGTAGCACCACCGCAAAAACGAAAACGACATTAATACACGTGCATTTTTAGCGAAATCAGGCCAAACATTTCAATAGGTCCTATCTGCATTTGAAAGGCTCTCTTTGTTCACTTTCTCTTTCAATTATTGCAATTTAATGGTACACTTTTCAACTATTTTTGCAGTACAAATCGAAAGACGATTGTTTTGACCATCGTTCAATGCAAGGAGACAATCATAATACAAATAAACAGCTGAGATATTAACGAAAGAGAGGGAAACCAAAGAGAGCCTCTCTTCTGCAGATTGGACCTTTAGACATGTTTGGCCTGAAATGCTCTATTTGCATGAAAGCAATCCACTCTCTTAACTAACGAATATAAGGGACGAGATAATGGATGTATTTTTAAACATGTAGAAAGCAATCATTTTCGTATAAATTGCCATTCAAAGTAATTTTGGATTAAATCTGTGGAATAGTTATTTACTCAGCCGAATAAACTTAAGATTTCCATAAGACCTAACTAAGTCTTATGAAACGGCCATTAAATTATTTTATGCAATTCAGTATCATAATATCCATTTTATAGGACTCATTTCGGTATCATAATGGCCAATTTTTTCGAACTGGTTCATTATGCAACTGAAATGAGTTCGTTTTGCAACGCATTACATAAATAACTAATGATTAGAATGAATTTCTTAAGATCGCTCTATGACGCTAAATCGTCCCAGAACTTGGCTTTTATACACTCCCGTTCAAAAGTTTGGGGTCACCCCCTCAAAAACATGTCATTTTTTTAGGCCCATATTGTAGTGACTATCTGGGAACACTGGAACATGCGACAAGAGGGAGAGAAATGTAAACAGCATAGGAGAAGGAAGAGTGACGAAAGTGATGCATATCACATTTTTGCAACAGCTTTGGATACGAAGCCGAAGCGGAAGATGTACGGAAATTCGGATATCCTAGCAGTGAAAGATGATAAATATAACTCGAAAATTACATGTGTCGTCGGTGGAGTTCCTCTTGAATGGCTGGTAGATTCTGGTGCATCGGTGAATGTCATCGATGAGCGTACGTGGAAGATTCTGAAGAACCGTGGCTGCAAAGTTAGTTGCGAAAGTATTGAGGCGAAGAAGAAACTAGTAGCGTATGGAAACCACAGACTAGAGGTGAAAGGGGTTTTCAAGACGGATATCACACACGGAGCAACAACAGTACATCGAGAAGTGTATGTAATCAAAGGACAAGGAACGAACCTGCTAGGTAAAACAACGTCGATTGACTTGGGAGTGCTTCGGATCAAATCGGACGTTTTGGAGATCACGGAGCAGAAGGATCCGAAAATTGGAAAAGCCAAGGATCTGTTGGTAAAGATCGATATCAGTCGTGACGTTCACCCGGTACAGCAACCATGTCGAAGATTACCGATTCCTTTGCAGAAAGTTGTCGACGAGGAGATCCAAAAACTTTTGGATCTGGATATAATTGAGCCGGTCACCAACAAGATAACCTGGGCCTCACCTTTAGTCGTTACACCGAAGGACGGTGGACGCCGTGTGCGGCTATGCGTTGATATGAGGAAAGCGAACACGGCCATCATTCCACAGCGACATCCTCTACCGGTCTTCAAAGATATGATGCCATACCTCGATGGATGTAAATTCTTCTCCAAAGTGGATTTAAACCAAGCGTTTCACCAGCTGGAATTGCATCCCGAGTCGCGTGAAATAACTACTTTCGTCACGACAAAATCATATTTTCGGTTCAAAAGATTAATGTTTGGGATGAACTGCGCGGCTGAGGTCTTTCAACGCGAAATGGAAAAGATCTTGAAAGGCCTAGACGGAGTGATCATCTTTATTGACGATATCCTGATCTTCGGACGATCCAAAGCAGAACACGATCGAAGACTAGCTGTGGTCATGAAGCGGCTGAAGGACTACGGGCTAACTATTAACCACCGAAAATGTCAGTTTGGACAAGAAACTGTGACATTCATGGGTCATGAACTATCAGCTCAAGGAATACTACCAATGCAAGAGAAAATCAGCGCAGTAAAATCATTCCGACGTCCCGAATCGAATTGAAGAAGTGCGAAGCTTTCTTGGCCTAGCCAACTATGTCGGAAAATTCATCCCAAACTTGTCGAGCATCAGCACACCTTTGCGAGACATGAGCCGAAAAGGATCAAAATTCCGTTGGACAAAGGAAACCGAGAGGGCGTTCAAGACAATCAAAGATGCCCTGTCTAATCCGAAGCACCTTGGCTTCTACAACCCGAAAAGCAAAACAACGCTAGTGGTGGACGCCAGTGCAACAGGCCTAGGGGCAGTCCTGCTACAAGTTGACAACGGAAAACAACGCGTGATAAGCTATGCCAGTAAAAGCTTGTCAAAGGCCGAGAGGAAGTATTCTGTGCTGGATAAGGAGGCAATGGCAATCTATTGGGGCATCAACCGATTTGAGATGTATCTTCAAGGTAAGGATTTTGTTGTGGTTACGGACCATAAGCCGCTACTGAGGATTTTCGCCACTGATTCTGCACCAAATGCAAGACAACAAAGGTGGGTACTACATTTGCAAGGGTACAGATTCAAACTCGTCTATGTGCCTGGAAAAACAAACATTGCCGACCCTCTGTCACGTCTCGCACAAATGGGTGAAGATCGTAGCTGTGACCGTGAGTGCGACATGGATTTGTGCGCTATTGTGGAAAGTGCCTTACCAACCAGCGTCACGATGACTGAGGTGATCACATGCTCAGAACAGGATCCTGAACTGACAATGCTGCGCGAAGCAATAATCACGGGAAAGTGGACCGACGAGCTCAAACCATACCTTCCATTCCAAAATGAGCTCTGCTGTGCTAACCAAATAGTTATCCGACATAACAAGATCGTAGTTCCGATAAATCTTCGGCAAAGGGTTCTCGATTTGGCCCACAGTGGGCATCCTGGTTCGAACAAAATGAAGAGGAGATTGAGAGCTGCCCTCTGGTGGCCGGGAATCGACAAGGATGTGGAGCTGAAGTGCAAGAGATGTATGGAGTGCCAAGCTGTTGGAAGGGGCCCCCAGCCGGAACCTCTACGCCTTAGAGAAATGCCAGCATCATCTTGGAGTCATCTTTGCTGCGATTTCATGGGACCTCTACCAAACGGAAAGTTCCTTTTCGTTTTAGTCGATTTCTACAGTAGATACTGTATTGCCGAAGTAATGACATGTACAACATCAGCAGCGGTTATTCAGCGCCTCGAGAAGATCTTTACCCGTTTCGGTCTTCCAGCAGTTCTGACTACAGATAACGCAGCAAATTTCTGCAGTCAGGAATTCAAGGACTTTTGCGTGGATAACGGAATCAGACTGATGCACACTACCCCGTACTGGCCGGCTGCTAACGGAGAAGTAGAGCGTCAGAATCGCTCGATATTGAAAGCTTTGAAGATTGTGAAGGAAGAAGTGAAGGATCGAGATCTTTCCGCAAAATTCAAGGCCAAGCTGTATCGCGATAAGAAGGTCCATGCGAAGGAATCGAATATCGAAGTTGGAGATCGGGTGTTGGTCAAGATGCAGTTAAAGGAGAACAAACTGTCACCAAATTTTCACCCCAGCCCTGCAAAAGTAATCGACAGAAACGGCAGCAGCGTTACAGTTCGTACGGAAAATGGTGCGATATACAGACGCAATTCCTCGCACTTGAAACCATTGATTGCGGATGAGGCGAATGCGGGTGATGATTTCAATTGTTATGAACCTGAAAATGATCCTTTGGATGGTCTTGGCGAATCAACGATCATGGGAGCAACCCCATCGGTGTCGAGCCCAATGAATCGATCAGAACGGGACGAGGCAATTGGCAGAGGATATTCTGGAAGGCTGCACACTACTGCGGATTCGACGGAACGTCCCAAACGTTCAGCAAAGGTTCCATCGAAGTACAAAGACTATTTGTTAGATTTTGATTAATTAAGTGCAATAATCATTAATTAAATATGAGAAAGAAAGGAGATGTAGTGACTATCTGGGAACACTGGAACATGCGACAAGAGGGAGAGAAATGTAAACAGCATAGGAGAAGGAAGAACAATAAAAGTACTTGAATAACATGCACGCGTTTGGTCGTCGATCCGAATAAATCACAACACATATCTCTGCCAATTTGCGTCCGATTTCAAAACCCTAGGTTTCATTCAAAAGATAATAAGTCAAAGAAACTTTGAACATGATTTAAAAGAAACTTTTTCAAAAAAAATTGTATGTAAACTTAACCCAAAGTTGCCAAATTTTCTAAAAAATGAATATAAAATTTCGGCAGTGTCGCTGGAAGATTGACAAAGATATCAACAAATCACTTTTCCATGTTTACGATAGTGACCCCAAACTTTTGACCGATACAGCATTTTGAGGGGTGACCCCAAACTTTTGATCGATGACATCAAGGATTAATTTACTTAATAACTTTTTTTCTAGATTTTTTAGCTAAGTTCTGTAAAAAGCAGTTGAAAGCTAATAGAAAATGGGTCATATTACCGCTCTCATCTTAAAATTTGGTCGACCCATCTTCCAGCGGCACTGCCGTATGTTTATATTCATTTTTTAGAAAATTTGGCAACTTTGGGTTTAGTTTACATACAAAATTTTTTGAAAAAGTTACTTTCAAATCATGTTCAAAGTTTCTTTGACTTATTATCTTTTGAATGAAACCTAGGGTTTTGAAATCGGACGCAAATTGGCGGAGATATGGGCCTAAAAAAATGACATGTTTTTGAGGGGGTGACCCCAAACTTTTGAACGGGAGTGTATATTGCGCATTGCGCAGTTAGAAGCGCGGAATCTCAAATAAAAGTGCGATTTGGTGTCGGATCGTTTCAGCACAGACAAACAGACATACCACTCAAATCGCAATCGTCGCACGATTTAACGGTCATTTTGAAAATTTAGTGTGGTTCGGACTGTGTTCGCATGTGTCATGGTGGCGCTGCTGTTTCTACATAACGTCTCACTTTTGGAGAGAAATGAACGCGATGCCGATCAATGTTTACATAAAATGACTCAATCATGAACTTTTATTCATCTTTCATGAATGTGTAACGGCACGGGGGAGTCGTCACCTGCTAAATTATTACATCGAGCCGAGGGATAGTAGACCTGCAAACG
>NW_026917485.1:0-25000 GCF_035046485.1 Aedes albopictus
GTGCAGAGGACTCAACGCCTGTTGGCAACAAGCGATTGCCAAACTATCTTTGGCTGCCGGGTTTCTTCGAGTACCACTTATGATTGCGATCGGCAAAATTGACGAATTGGTTTCCCAGGCATTGGATCTATTTCGAAATGATGTTGCACTGGTGCTCTTGTGGATTGCAGTCGAAACATGTCTACCAGAGTTACTAAGATACTAGGGTACCTATTTCTGTTGATTTGAATGACTAAGGGAGCTTCTTCTGTTCGTTCCAGTCATCCAAGAGCACATTGCGGTTGGCACGTTTGCTCACTTCGATGATTATGTCGAATGACCACTGCCACTTCGTGTTGCTTGCGTAGACCTTGAAGAAGAAACCCGCCACCTTTGTTGAATTCACGTGGAACTGGACTCTCTCTCTCTCCATGGCGTAACGTCCTCATTGGGACAAAGCCTGCTTCTCAGCTTAGTGTTCTATGAGCACTTCCACAGTTATTAACTGAGAGCTTCCTCTGCCAATGACCATTTTTGCATGCGTATATCGTGTGGCAGGCACGAAGATACTCTATGCCCAAGGAAGTCAAGGAAATTTCCTTTACGAAAAGATCCTGGACCGACCGGGAATCGAACCCGTCACCCTCAGCATGGTCATGCTGAATACCCGTGCGTTTACCGCCTCGGCTATACTGCCGTTCTACGCCCGATTGTCCCATGTTATATGGGAATCCCATATAACATGGGACAATTATGCGTATAACGGCAGTATATGGGCCCTCACTGGACTATGCTTGCGATTGAAGAGCTCCTCCTGGCGATGATTGCGAATCACAGGCTTTGGTTGGTCGTTGTGTAGGAGAAATCGAGAACGGTCTCCATGTTCGAACCAAGTTGCGTAAGCGTCCTGCAATTCAGAACACAACTAGTGGTTGTCCTGTACATCTGGAGAATAGTCTGTAGTGTTTCGGAGATGTGCTTCCTCTCGTTGATTTTGCTCAACGACCTCTTCAATGTGTTCACAAACCATTCCGCCTGACCACAAAGTCGCAAATTGTTCCGACGATTACGTTCGGAGTATCGAATTGTTGGCAAAATTGGCTTCTATAGCACCTGCATCGCCAAACTGGGCCGAAATCCAAATTTTCATGAATTTTAGTGCCCGGGAAATTGAAGTTTGTTTGTATGAATCACCCCTCGTCATTTTGTACGGGTCCTCATCCAAAGTTGGCCAAAAGCCATAGCTACGCTGGCAATCCGCTGCTTTCCTAGATGACCGCGGTGGAGATGATGGCGACAGTGTTCCCAGAAACCCGATTACAGACGTTCATCGAACATGACGCCTTGTACTGTTGACAACGATTCTCGACGATCATAGAAAAGCTTTATTTTTCGGTTTGTGATGGCTGATTGTGATCGTGGCCAAACTTCTTGAACGAAACGGTGGAGTTTTCCGAGATCTGGATCGTAGCGTGTTACTTCCTGGATCATTTTGAAGTTCAACAGAAGCGCATCGATTAAGCTTACAGCGAGGGCCTTGATGTCCTTCTCCAACACAATATTGGCCACAACGAAATCCTCTTCCGGCTTGACATGGTACTCACTGCTCAGTCTCAGTCATCCGAGACAGAACATCTGCGTTGCCGAACTCATTCGTACTGGCGTAGACGATCTTGAAGTCGTACAATAGCAATTGTAGCGCCCAGCGTTGTAATCGACTGGTAGTGTAGACCGCAATGCCCTTTTTAGGTCCGAAGAGCTGGGGCGTGATCCGTCTACAACGTGAATTTCCGGACGAAACCCATTTTATGGAAGTTTGTTACAGCGCATATCTAGAGAGACCTTCGCGACCTGGCTGGCTATGTGCTTGCTCAGCTGAAATCAACGCCGCAAAATCAAATCGTGGGAGCCAGTCGGACTACAGGATTTTCTTGAAGTTCTCGAATGTGTGCTGACATTGGGACGTCCATATAAACTTTTTCACTTGCATCGACATAGTTACCGTAGCGTTGTCATGCTTGGGATAAACTACCCATAATAGTTGATCGCCCCTAGGAAGGGACGCAGTCCAGAAATGTCCATTGGTGCTGACATATTAATTATGGATCGCATCAATTTTGGCCGGATCGGATCGTAAACCATGTTCATTGATGAAGTGTCCCGAGTATTTGATTTGCTGCTGGCCAAACGAGCACTTCTCCGCCTTGATGATGAAGCCATCAACATGAGTATGTATCCGACGAAGGGCATTTTGAAGATTTCGTCGATGTTTCTTCTTCGTCCACTCCCCCAACACATCGTCGAGGTACCCAACATGGCGTCTACAAGCTTCTGAAATGCCCCAAATGCTGCCTTGACCCTCAGCGGCAGTCGGTCGTAACGATAGAATCCCCTATGCGTGTTGATCGGGGGATTCTTCTTGCACTTCCACTTGAAGAAAAGTGTCGGAGAGATCAATTTAGATAAACATCTTGCAGTTGGCCAATCACCGTAAATCTTTACTGCTCCGCTAGCTTTCCTCACAACGATTGGAGCTGCCCACTCTGGTGTTATTAATCCAGCCTTCTTCAAGCGGTCCAACTCCTCGTCGATGGTCTTATATGTACATTGCGTATGCCACGGGCCACTTCGGTCGGAAACTGAATTGGTCGATTTGAGTTGTTGCTTCACGGTGTAGAATCGAGCTACTGATCCAGTCACTCCGTTGATGGAAATCTCGTAGGAACACTCAAGCTCCAACTTCAGTGGCTTCCCGGATGCTGTTGAAGCTTCGATGGTCAATGGGCCTGAAATGAGTCGACCGATCCGACGCCATGTCTTTTCGGAGATTATGCTGATTTTTCCAAGGGTTTCTTCCAGGAATTTCTTCCGAAATATCTCACGGAATGCCTCCCAAGTTTTGCTACATGATTCCTTTTGTAATTTTTCACGATATTTGTCTTGATTTTTTTTAATACCTCCTGGAGATTATTCCAGATACCTGCCAGCATTATCCCAAGATTCACACTTTTGTTTCCGGGATTCTTAGAGATAGAATTTTTCTATAGATTCTTCTTGAAGCAGCGATTCCTTTCAAGTGTTTCTCTTGGGACTTCTCCATGAGATCTCCCTGGAATTTCTCCCAGCGTTGCTGCAGGAGTTATTCTTGGGATTTCTTTTTGAACTCCTCAAAGAATTTTAATAAATGTTTCACCAATTTTCAGCAGGAATTCCTTACGGGGCATCTTGCAAAGTTTCTCCTGTAAATTCTTCACGAGTTTTTCCTTGGATTTCTTCAGAAATTTGATATAAAGGCTCTCGTGGCATTTCTTATGAAGTTTCTCCCGAAATTTTTCTTGGAATTTCTCCCAGGACTTCTCTCAGAAAATTCCTTCCGGTGTTGGTCCTGGGATGCCTCTCATAGTTTTTCTGAATTTACCCTGGACTTTCTCCTAAGATTTTTTTAGACTGTCTTCTGGGATCTCTGCAGAAGCTACTGCTGGTATTTCTCATGAAGCTCCTCCCGTAATTTCAAAGCTTTTCCCAAGCTTTTTTCGTAGTTGTTTACCGGATTTCTTGCAGTAATCCACCTGTCATTTTTTTTATTGATTTTCTCCCATCCCGGAATCCCTACCAGAAATTGTCCCGAGATTATGGATGCTCCGTTTGGGTTTTATTCAGTAGTTACAAGCATAACTTTTCAATCCGACGTAACTCGAGAATGTAAACAAATCCGGGTTTACTGCTGCATGCATGATTCATAAAGCAAATTGAAGAATCCACATCACTGTTTGATGATTTATTGCTTAATTTGTTTAACTAAGCATATTTTTCGAAACTACGTATCTAACTATTTTGATGTTTACAACTTTACTGATAGATACACCGTTTTGATATATGAGAAAACCAAACGACGTATCTAGTCAAAATCAAAAGTAACAGATACACCAAACTGACACCATACAAAAGCGACGTATCTGGCATGACGTATCTCTAACCAACCCGGTGTATGTGTATTTTTGTCAAAATTCATTGTGAAAATGATATGGAATGAGTAGGTTTTGTTTCTTACCTAGTGCGTGCTATATCCCTGGTGATGTTAAGCACGAAAAAACTTATGAAAAGTCTTTTTATAAAAAACTATTTTAGTGAAATGGTCGTCAACATTGACCATGAATTTACTCAGATCAGTGAAAAAGTTAGATACGTCGGTTTGAAAAATTATGCTTGAGTTGCTTCCGGAGCTCTTGCAGGATTTTTCCAACAAAGTTTTCTTGGAATGTCTCCGAAGATAACTTACGAGATTTCCCGTAAAAAAATATCGAGAAATATCTGAGGAAGTTCCGTTGAAATGTTGTGAAAAAAACTTATTGGAGAAATCTCGGGATGAACTTCGAAAGAAATTCTGAGAGAAACTGGGACATCTTGGAAAAAAAAGTTCTAGGAGTAATCCCAGGAGAAAATATTAGGGAAATTTAAGGAGGAACTTTGAAAACCTCTAAGAGAAATCCCCGAAGGAACTAGGGTGAAATCCAAGAGAAATATCGGAGAACTCTCTGGAAGAAATCCCACGTAAAACTTCTGCAAAAATCCCGAGAGAAATCACTAGACAAACTCCTGGAAGAAGCTTGAGAAAAGGTTTGCAGAATCTCTGGAAGGAATCCAGCGAGGAATTATGGGAGAAATCCCGGAGGGTACATACTCTTGCAGAGCCCCCGTGAAAAACTCCTGCTGAAATCCTGGGAGGAACAACTGTGGTAAAAATCCCAGGAACATATATCAGAAATCCCGCCAGAACGCCGAAAAAACTATTTAGATATATAATAAAATACGTAAAAACCTCAGAACAGAATCTACTTAGGAAAAATCTTACGCCAATTTTCCTAAAATGTTAGCTTTAGCTTTGAGGACATTTCTGTATAGTTTTTGAGGAGGATAGGAAAGTTCTAAAATTGAACTAATTTTTCAATTAAATACATTTAAAACCCTGGAAAACTCAGGGAATTTTATTTTGCCTCATGGATAGACAACCTGAAGAAACACAACAAATAGCGCCTGAACACTTTATTTAGAGTAGCATGAAATTGGGACCACCCTGCTGAACAAATGCAAAGCCTCCCTATTGCGTTTTGGTTCAAATAATGATCAACTCACCACAACTCACCCTAGTTTACTCAATGTATTTACCCATAATGGGTAAAGCATAATTTTTCAAATCGACGTATCTAACTTTTTCACTGATCTGAGTAAATTCATGGTCAATGTTGACGACCATTTCACTAAAATAGTTTTTTATAAAAAGACTTTTCATAAGTTTTTTTGTGCTTAACATCACCAGGGATATAGCACGCACTAGGTAAGAAACAAAACCTACTCATTCCATATCATTTTCACAATGAATTTTGACAAAAATACACATACACCGGGTTGGTTCGAGATACGTCATGCCAGATACGTCGCTTTTGTATGGTGCCAGTTTGGTGTATCTGTTACTTTTGATTTTGGCTAGATACGTCGTTTGGTTTTCTCATATATCAAAACGGTGTATCTATCAGTAAAGTTGTAAACATCAAAATAGTTAGATAGGTCGTTTAGAAAAATATGCTTAGTTAAACAAATTAAGCAATAAATCATCAAACAGTGATGTGGATTCTTCAGTTTGCTTTATGAATCATGCATGCAGCAGTTGACCCGGATTTGTTTACATTCTCGAGTTACGTCGGATTGAAAAATTATGCTTGCATTGTCGTCTTACCTTTTGTGACGTCGTCAAATTAAACGGAAGCAACCTTGAGACGCTCATCTTCGGTCAAATTGTAGTCTGACCTATATTTTCCTCTTATTTCGCTAGCACCTTGCGCCGACTGCTCAGAAAATAAACATAAAACACCAAACACAACCTTATACGACGTGACCTTCCTCCAGCGATGAGACGGAAAAAGTCACGATCCTTCACTCTTACAGATTCAGGGACAGTCGTTTCAGCTCAACACTTGCCCCACTCGCTCCGGTGGGCCATACCTTCTCGGTACTCCAAAATTCCGTCGACGGAACAGAAAACGCAGCACTTTTCTAGGTTATACGTCACCATCCGAGTCAGGCGGCAGGTTTGCAATCGCGGAAAAAAATCACCGCTTCCCAGCCGGAAAACCTGACCTTCCGCTAGCGCCACCCGAAGCACTTGGAAAACTTTCACTTTGCGACCGAAGAAGCACTCGAAAAAGGCCACAAACGTTAGATTTTTTTTTTGGATCACTTCAAGTTTGTCCCACTTTTATGTCAGCGTAATCGTCTCCGTCGACGTCGTCGTCGCCGTCGCGCACGCACGCCAGCAAAGTTCGATTCAATCGCTCGCTGGCTGCTTACGAAACAAAAGCCAGAAAAACATGAATCGCGAAGGAGCGTGGAAAGACGTTGACAATTTTTGGTCGAGGGGTAGTGTCGGCAGCGGGGGAAATGCAGTTGTTTTGTTTGGTTTCTGCTTTCGGGTTGATTTTCGTTGCAGTTCTTCGTCAGGGTGGTCCAATCACGTGGCTTTTGACGTTTTACTGTGTGCAACCCCGGTAATGAAAATTTGCCACCAATTGACCAATCCATATTCCTATGTGGTAGTGGTTTGTGTTCAGATTTCCCGTGTTAATCTATCTGTAAGAACTTTGTAAACATCTTTTGTTCTCACGTATATGGATAGGCTTGCAGTAGGTTTCGTGAGACTTTTTTTGGACAACTCAATGAGCCTCTGCACGAATTTGCCCTGTCCTATGCTCACTCCCACAGAAAATTTGAAAACAGCGCGCACAGTAAAAGTCAAATTTGACTTTTACTGTGCGAACTGTTTTCAAATTTTCTGTGGGAGTGAGCAGTACGCCAGATTCGTGCAGAGGCTCATAAGGCAATCCATGAGACAGATGCGATCAGCTGATTTTTTTTGTTTACCATGTATATTTGACATCCGATGATCGGGGTGACAGTTGAACACAAAGGAATTTGTTAAGCACCGACGACACTTGACGAAACTTTGTTAAGTTGTACTCACACTATGTTTACATTTTTTAGCTGTCACTCCCATCGCGAAAAGTCGTCATGGATTGCCTTATTTTCCAAAGCAATTCAAGCATAACTTTTCAATCCGACGTAACTCGAGAATGTAAACAAATCCGGGTTAACTGCTGCATGCATGATTCATAAAGCAAATTGAAGAATCCACATCACTGTTTGATGATTTATTGCTTAATTTGTTTAACTAAGCATATTTTTCGAAACGACGTATCTAACTATATTTTGATGTTTACAACTTTACTGATAGATACACTGTTTTGATATATGAGAAAACCAAACGACGTATCTAGCCAAAATCAAAAGTAACAGATACACCAAACTATACCCAAGTAACCACAAGCATTATATCATTGCACGAATTAAACTGAATATCAACCTTTGCAATGCTAAATGCAGTAATTCCACACTTGTCATGCAATAATCCTTTAGATTGGCATTATCAATGTAATGATGCATTGCATTTTTCTTTACATTAGGGTTCAATAAAAGGTGATATAAGATAATTCAATAACTCAACACTTCAAAAACTGAATAAATGCAATGTACAAACTAGCAAAGTTTGCTCTAACAATACAATTATAAAAGCTTGACTCTAATGGTAAACAAATGAAATCAGGAAGATTGAACAACTTTACGGTCAACTCTAGCGGTCTTCAACATTTCTGATTCGACTCCCGACCAACTTAATCCCCGTTTGAGCCACCGATCAACGACAGCTAAACATTTTTAGAGATGACCTATTCTGTAGGCTGCTATCACATGCCAATAATGATGGAAATCACAATTAGCATATGAGCAGTGTGCGAAGGGTGTTTTAAACGAGGTTTTAATTTTCTTATATTGATTAAATATCTTCTAACATGCATTATGTATTTATCAGTAATTTATCAGAATGTGATAAAGAATACTGTATTCTATTACATATGACATAGTGGTTTTGCCCTCTACTGCAATGATTGAGACAGAAGAACAGTTTCCTTTTAGTTAATGAAATATCTGTTGTTTTCACTGCAGCAGAAACGGCCCGAGGCGCCAGCACGTATGGAACTCATCTAGCGGTCTTCAACACTTCTGGTTCGACTCCCGACTCGGCAACAAAAAAATGATGGTAAACATTCATGTGTGGGGGGCATCAGTGCCGTCGATAACGAAACGGTGCTAAAAATAGATTTTTGTTTTGGTTTTTTCGTGTTGCACGTATTAAGCATATGCAAATGCAAATGTACAGCACATGCATTTATGATGCTTTAGCAATGGCTGTCAACGTGCTGCAATATGTGGCACTAATTTGATTTTAGTGGGGCCCTTTTCGACTTTAATATTGCTTCAATGAGGTGTTTAAAGTAATGCAGCATTATATACACAGTTTTAAATATAAATATATGGCAAAATTGATGCACTTATATACGGCTTCGTGGTTACTTGGGTAGCACCATACAAAAGCGACGTATCTGGCATGACGTATCTCTAACCAACCCGGTGTATGTGTATTTTTGTCAAAATTCATTGTGAAAATGATATTGTCAGATTTCTTGAAACGTAAACACCGCGCGGTCGTTGAAATGTTTCAAAAAAGGGGCTTTGCACAAAAGTTCACGCGGTCTATCGTTTTCGAAAGGAACAGCCGCACCGTAGGAAACGCCGCAATGTTATTTCCCATAAGGATGAAGTAAACTGGGAGTGCAAACCGCGGCTGTACCTTTCGGAAGCGATAGGCCGCGTGCACTTTTGTGTAAATCCCTCAATATGGAATGAGTAGGTTTTGTTTCTTACCTAGTGCGTGCTATATCCCTGGTGATGTTAAGCACGAAAAAACTTATGAAAAGTCTTTTTATAAAAAACTATTTTAGTGAAATGGTCGTCAACATTGACCATCAATTTACTCAGCTCAGTGAAAAAGTTAGATACGTCGATTTGAAAAATTATGCTTGAATTTGTTAGTAGAGCGTAACTGACTGCAAAAACAACAGTTCAGGCCGGGGGGAGCGACACTAGTTTTGCCAACCCTAAAAAACCCCAAAAAAAGCCGAAAAAAGTCGAAAAAAATCCGGTAAAACCCGCAAAACTTTTGAGGGTTTTAGCGACTTTTTTGGGCTTTTTTCAACTTTTTTTGAGGTTTTTTGGCTTGGCAAAACTAGTGTCGCTCCCCCTGGTTCAGGCGTTCGATTTGAAACTTAGGACCTGTTGAGCGACCTGTTAACTGTGATTCCTATGTAGATTCAAGCAGCGGCGTCATGGTCGCATTTTTTTTCTGCAGTCAAGTTCGCAGATTGTGATCAATCCTCGGTACCCAATACGTAATTTATTTTTAGTCCTTTTCCTGTCAGTTCGGTGTAACATGCTAAATATAATTTATGTCGTTTTCGTTTACACCGCTTCGTGCTACACTTTTTGCTGAATAAACGAACATTTTCGATGCAGTTGCATTGGTGTGCGTGTATAAACACCAAAATATTGACATCTTTGCAAACGCTGATTGGTGGACACGGTGTGCACCACCCGCATAGCAAAATACAATTTGCCATGCATTCCAAACAGTAAATTTCCTCCAACTATAGGGGTTACTTTATCATAAGTAGTTCATTCTATGTTGAATGATAAAGAACCTGAAGCTAGCTACAGTAAACAGCAATTTGTACAAATCATACCAAATTGTTACAATATGCTATGGAATCTATGCATTGTCAAATAATATGGGGACTTGAACTCGTACAAAATGGTGGCAATATAAGATTACCTTATGTGACATGGTTGGTTTTCGTCTTTGTGCAACACACACATACATGTTTATTTTACAATATATAACATTTTCACAACAGTTTGGTAAATAGTTGCATTCATTAATATGTGTGAGCGGTGCCTTTGTAAAAAAAGCTTGGCTCTCAGCACCGTTTCATGCATAATATTTCAGTTTAGTGTATCCTGAAATCCCCAACGTTTCGAGAAAGTAAATGCGAATCAATATTTTTCATCCATCCATAATTTTTGGCAAATTTTTATTTAAATGGTTTAAGGTTGTGTTATCTGAATTGTGGATACTCGAAAATATGTTGAAAAATTTGATAAGTTTAATGAATAAATCGAAAAAAATATTTCGAGGGTCTTTTTGAGATAGCCCTTTATTAAATGTTACGCTAGTTTTGTTTACGCTGGAGCCAGAGTAAAAAAAGCAAAAAAAAAACCGCTACCGCTTATCGGCCAAATCGCATCTTCGAAAGTTTTCCGGTGCAAATCTGGCCGGCAATTGGGTTGTTTAGTGAATAAAATATTGCTGTTTTCTATAGCCTAATCGAAAGAGCTCATTTTTCTGAGTATAACGTGATTTTATTGGATTCCAACACCTTTGTTTTGATGGTTAAATCAACAAAACAATGTTAATTTTCGTGGATAGAATGACAGTTCAATCGTTAAAGTGACAGTTCGACCCGAACAAAAAATTTTCCCCATACAAACTTTAAATGCATTTTAAAAATAGTTCCCGGACTCCAAAAATTATGAAATTTTGGATTTCGACTAATTTTTGGGCGGAGAATCCGATTATGAAATAATCCGGATACCCCTAAAGAACCCAATTATTCCCCTGATTATTCCTGGGACATCACAGCCCGCACTGGAAATACGGAATCTTGAAGGTGAGTAAAGGTTGTTTTTCTGAATTAGATGAAAGAAAGGAAATGTTGTCCAACCGTCTGCTTTTTTTATTGCAGGTTAGAGAAATCGTCAGCGGTTCTTCCGGAAGACGATGAGAAGGAACAGGGCAAACGTGTCGATCCGGTCGAACGAGGACCGGGCAAGAAGGAGAAGCTTGAAACTGACAGTGTGGACGAGTTGGAGGACGATGCGGATCCGGGCGAAAAGGCCCCAGAATAGAGGAGAAAGAGAACGGGTTTAACCGGTAGTGAAACTTCTCGATGTAGGTAACTTGCAGCTGGTTGAAGAGGCGATGATGTGCCAAGACACGAAGTGGCCAAGAAGAGCCACCTCAAGGAGTGCTGCAGATTGCATCCGATCCGAAAATCAACAGTGCGCCATCCGCGACCAAATGCAGAACGCTATCGGGGCGAACATTTGCGCAAAAAATCGTTAAATTTAGTGATTTACCACAATTTTTTTTATTAAACACATTTGCTCAAAATAAACTGATATCTAATGACAATATTAACATTTTTATTTTCAGGATCGATTTGCTATTTGCTTGTAACTGCTTCCAGAGGCAAAAGGGTTTTCTTGGCGATTAACGATAAAGCATTTTTGCTGGTATGAAAATCATCTAAAAAAGTTCATATTTTTGTAAATCGACAAGAAAATCGTTTAACTTGCGAAAGCTGTTACTAGAAAATAGCAAATTGATTGATTCAATTGTTTTAATTTTAAAATGCAGCAATAAACCATGCTGTTCATTTCAACATATTATACAATAAATAAACAATATCGTTTAACTTATTAGTTCCACCATATTGCAACAATTTGATGTGCAGTTCTCGTTGCGAAAAATGAACAATATGACAAAAACTTGGCTTATTGTATTGCGAAAATTTTGTTCGAGAAAAAAGCTGATTTTTAAAATGCAGCAATAAACCATGCTGTTCATTTCAACATATTATACAATAAATAAACAATATCGTTTAACTTATTAGTTCCACCATATTGCAACAATTTGATGTCCAGTTCTCGTTGCGAAAAATGAACAATATGACAACAACTTGGCTTATTGTATTGCGAAAATTTTGTTCGAGAAAAAAGCTGATTTTTTATTGTAACCTAACAATTCGTCATATTGTGAAATAGCCCATTACAATTTGCCAAGTGGTATACTACAATATACTAACTCTACCATTTGAAGTCATTGTGGGTAACATGTCATATTGTTCAGGTGTAGTCGCAAATGGTTGTGGACAACATCTTAGATATTCGCTTTTTGTTCTCAACTATGCGGGCAGCTACACTCCCGATTTTTTGAGTGCTATATTTATTTTTAGTCCTTTTCCTGTCAGATCGGTGTAACATGCTAAATATAATTTATGTCGTTTTCGTTTACACCGCTTCGTGCTACACTTTTTGCTGAATAAACGAACATTTTCGATGCAGTTGCATTGGTGTGCGTGTATAAACACCAAAATATTGACATCTTTGCAAACGCTGATTGGTGGACACGGTGTGCACCAGCTACACTCCCGATTTTTTGAGTGCTACACTATCATGCGTGGTGCAGAAAAAGTGCTGCACCGGTGTAGCACCACCGCAAAAACGAAAACGACATTACACAAAAGGCAATTTACACGTAAAAAAATACACGATAACTTGAGATAGTCTTGTTAGAATTTTCTTGACACTGTGTACCGTTGTACACGCAAAAACGGCTACGCTCAAAAATGTGTTCGGCCTGCACATTTTTAGTAAACATCCATGCCGCACATGACTGTTGGAAACACACATTTTTTTTAAATTGCTCGTACGCTCATGGGCACTGGTACACATTTTGTCAGAAACGACCTGCTCGTGAATTACTCTCGATTTCAGCGCGTGTTTCTCTGTTTTACGTACCGGCAGGGATGCCAGGTGAAATTTTCAAATGTCTTTCCAAGGCACGCTAAAATGTCTTCACATGTCTTCACACTCTATATTTATTGTGGCTTTGTTATAAAATTAATGCTTAAAATCAAAATTTATGCATTGTTTACACTGCGCTCTATTTATATCAAATCAAGTAATATAGCGTGATGACCTTGGTAATGACATTCTATATCAAGAAAGGCGTTCAAACTACGCCGACATGATGTAATTTACCGTTTATGTTAATGAACTTAAAAAAAATATTATCTTCATAGCTGCTTAGATTCCACAAGGAGTTTCTTTTAAAATTCTTCAAGGAGTTGCTATTCCTCCAGGAGTCTGGAATCTCTTCAATAGCTTCTTCTGGGGTTCATGCAGTTTTTTTTTGTGATTCCTCATGGAGCTTCCCAAGAATTAACTCAGTTCACCGGGAAGTCTTCATGAAGTTTCCCAAAAATTAGTCTAAGTGCTCTTTAGACATTCTCCAACAGAACCTCGGAAATTTCTTTCAAAGTTTCTAGGTAAATTTCTCCTGGAGTCTCCGAGAATTTCTACTGAAGTTTCCCAGGACTTCCTCCATGGCTTCCTCACGAATACCATGGACATTCCTTAAGAAGCTTCCGAAGAATTCCTACAGCTTTTGTAGCAGAATTCCTCCAGGATAACCCAGGCAATTTCTCCATGATTTGATAGGAAATAACTCCATAAATTATTCGAAGATTCCCTCCACAACTTCCATGAAAGTCACTTCAAGTGTTCTTCAAGAAGTCCCCCAGCAATAATGCATGGTTCTCTCCCAATTTCCCTCGAATAATTCCCGGGTTTTCCCGAAATTCCTCAAGAAGACGGAATCCTTGGATTTATTTCCAAGAGTTCTACAAAAAAAATCCGGAAATTCCTTCCGAAGATCCTTGGGAATTCATCCTGGATTTCCTTAGAAATTCCTCCATGAGTTTCTCGGGAATTCCTCCAGAAGTTTCTCGGGAATTTTTCCAGGAGATCCTCGGGAATTCTTCCAGGAGTTCTACAGGTACTTCTCCAGGTGTATCTCGGGATTTCTTCCCAGGGATCCTTAAGAACTCTTCCCAGAGATCCTCGGGAATTCCTACAAGAGATTCACGCAGCACTTCTAGCAGTTATTTGGGAATTCCTGCAGGACTTCTTCGGGAACTCGTCCAGAAGTTCTTCGGGAATTCCTCCAGGAAATCCTCGGATATTTCTCCACAAGTTCTTCGGCAATTCATCCAGGACATCCTTGTGAATTTCTTCTGAACTTCCTGGAGAATTCCTCCAGGAGATCCTCGGCAATTCCACCTTGAGATAGTCGGGGATTCCTCAAGCAGTTCCTCGGGAGTTTCTGCAGGACTTCCTCGGGAATTCCTCCAAGGAGAAATTAATGAGGAACTTTTAGAGGAATCAACGAGGAACTTGTGAGAGGAACTACTGATTTTTTGGCAACTCCAGGAGGACTTTGTGAGGAACTTCTAGATGTATACGAGAGAATCTCTTGAAGAAATTTCCAAGGTACTCCTGGAAGAATTTCCGAGAAATTCGTGAGGCTACTTCCGAGGAACTCCAAGAAGACTACCCGAGAAATTCCAGAAGAACATCTGGAGCAAATCTCGAGGAACTTCAGAAGGAATTCCCGAGCTCCTAGAGGAATTCCGAGGAATACATGGAGGAATTTCCTAGGAACTCCTGCAGGAATTCCAGAGGATATCCTAGAGGAATTCCCAAGGCACTCCTGAGGAAATTTTCGGCAAACTCCTGGAGGAATTTCCAAGAAACCCTTAAAGAAACTCCTGAAGAACTCCTGAAAAATGCCTGGGGAGCTCCAGGAGGAGTTTCTAAGGAACTCCAGGATGAATTCCTGATGAAATCCTGGATGAATTCTTGAGGAATTCCTGTAGTTCTCGAGGAATTTCTAGAGGAATTCAGAACTCCTAGAGGAATTTTCTAGGAACTCCTGGAGGAATTTCTGAGGATCATCTAGAGGGATTCCCAAGAAACTCCCGAAGGGATTCCAGGCGGAATTTGTGGGGAGCTTCTGGTGGAAGTTCCGAGGAACACCTGAAAGAATTCCAGAAAAACTCTCGAATAAATTTCAATTGGAATTCCTTATGAAATCCTTAAGGAATTCCTGTGGAACTTCTGGAGAGATTCCCATAGAGAAATCTTAACAAGCTCTCTTGGACAAATCATCTAAAAAATCTGCAGAAATTCTGGACGTAGCTCTGTTTGAGATTTAAACAAAGTTTCGATGAGGATTTTCGAAAAAAAAAAACATCGGTAATACCACAGAGAACAGACGTCTATCTTTGCTTTCTGCATTGTGTAAAACTTTGTAAAGGTCATATCAGAGTATGTGGTTATGCTCCCGTTGCGTGGCGCTAGCGTCCCATCACTTGCATTGTTGTGTTGTCATTTTTGTTTCCAGTGCTCGCCGTTTTTGGCTGTTTGGCCCTCGTGTCACTTTGTGGGCTAGTGTATTTTAACGATGAACACTGCCATCGTGGGGTCAAATCGAGTTTATAAGTGGAGCAGTCTCCGTTGGTGGCGTTGAGGTACAATTAAATCCTTTACACACGATTTCGACGTGTTTTTGTTCGAGCTTAAATGTCTGTTCTCTGTGGTAATACTTTCAGAAAGTACCTCTGCATTTGGAGGTTTAAAAAAACTAGGGGAGAATACCCAGATGAATTTCTCGAGGAGACTCAAAAAATTATAAATATAACGTCTTTCAGAATCTTTGATGATTCTTGAATGAAATTAGAAATAATATTTGCAAATATTTGATTGTTCTGGAAGATATCTTGAAGTATTCATGGAATGTGTTGGTTGTTTCCTTGTTTTTCTTTATATAATTCCTGATTTAAAATTATTTCAATAAATCAGGATCAGGATATATCCTAAAATTCCTAAGAAATTGTGTTAGATATATTTGAATCGTATTTTAACTAAAAACTGCACCAAATTTTTACCAATATAAAGACTGAAAAATTAGGAATCTGTAAATTTTTATCATCATAAATTGAAACGCATTTTATCTGAAATTGTTCCAAGAATTGAATTATTGGGTTGGATCAACAATATAAATATTATTTTTTAGCTTTCAAATGTCTTCAAAAGTCTTCACATAATTTGAAATGTCTTCAATATGTCTTCACAAAAATAAATGTCTTCACAGAAGTTCAAATGTCTTCAAATTGAAGACATGTCTTCACATCTGGCATCCCTGCGTACCGGGTAGTTTGTTTACGTTTGTTTTCTCCCCTATCCACGCAATTCGCATCATTGGCACGTTCCTTGGTGTTGGTGCACGCGAAATGCCGGGTAAAGGAAAACTCCCGCTAAGGAAGTGAACAACGACGTCCGCCATATTTGTGCTTGCTGGAAAGCACCTTCTGGTCAATTTGAGATTTATAATTCGGTTTTTCACCTTTCAATCGGGCTAAATTGAGTCGGATTTTACCATCGAACGTGAGTACCGGTGGCCGTTGACCGATGGGTGATAAGTTTTGCTGAAAATGGTTCGAACGACACGCACATCGGCTGCGGTGAAAAACTCCACCCTGGCGAGTGGCAGCAGCAGCAGCAGCAGTAGCAGTGGTGACAGTAGTGATAACAAAGGTGAGGCTCCGCCACCCACTGAGGAGGGTGATGTTGCAACAGCGGGAGCCACCCCTGTGGAAGATAGGGGTGACGGTGGTGGGACAAGTGTTAACATAGAGGAATTAACTTTGTCCCCAAAGTTGAGGGCTTCTGTGGTGTTGGAAAAGCTACCTATGGAGGGAATAAGCGCAGGGCCTTCGACGGGACCTGGAAGTGCCCGTAAGGGTGCACGGGGAAGAAAGGTGAGTTGGCATAGATTTGGGTGGTGCGGAATCGCAATGAAACGGAGTCCGTTATTTCAGAAATCAATTGGGCAACCACGGGCCACTCGTAGTCAGCAAAGAAGTCAAGCGTCATCGTCGGCTGGCGAGGAGAAGGAAGATTCCAATGACGATGGCCTAGTTGAACTGATCGAGATTGTTGATGAAGACTCCAAGTCGCACGAAGGAAGTAATAAGGCACCCTCGGAAGTGTCCGAATCAACAACGATGGCGATGGAAGAGGAGCAGGAAGATTCAAAGGACACCAAGATGGAGATTGATAAGGAATCGAAAGAGGATTTAATTCAGGTAGGTGCTTATACTGTTTTCATCATCCACAACTCTTTGTTTGAACATTACATTGAAACAGTCATTTTGTTTCTTTTTCCAGATCGACAAAAAATCCGATGAAGATGAATCATCCAGCACTGGAAGCGGTAGTACACCTTCAGTCCAACCGGAAAACGAAGGTGAAAGCGTTTCGAAAACCGACCTGATCGGTACTCGCAAATCCAAGCGGCAAGTCAAAGTAACGAACAAGTATCGCGACTTTGTGGTAGACGCGCCTCTGCCATCGTCTCAGGTGCCATACGCGGACATTAAGTTGGCACGCAGCAACGGTGGCGGTAGGAAAAGTCAGCCCACGAAGGAACCGGAAGTGGTATCCTCGAGCGAGGATTTGGCCCCCGAATCGCCCCCAGCTATGCGCAATACTCCGCTGCGAACCTACGGGAACAAGAAGAAAGACAAATCGGAGGACGAGCACGAAAGCAGGTTGAGAACGACGCGATCATGCACTCCCGTTCCTCGCGACAGCAGATTCCGCAGGAAAAAGACCAGGTCGAACGCAGGGGAGGCGGCGTCCATGGATTGGGCGATTGACAGCATTACACTGTCCTCAGCGGAAGATCCAAACGATTCGACATTGACCTGCAACTTTGACAGCAGTTATTTCTCGGATGAAGATCTTTATGGGTTTGGCAGTCCTTCGCCGGAGGAGTTCTGCGGATGGCCGGACGAAGAACTCGACAATCTGGCAGCGGGACCTTCGTCCACCTCGCTGTCGTCGATGATGTCATTCCGATCGTTGCACTGGGCGCAACCTTCCGAGGAGGATACTTCCGGGATCGAGGACAAATCGTTGGAGGTGGTTGCGAGGAAAAGAAAGGGACGATCCGGGAAGACGATGACTGCACCGCAGCCGGTTATTCCGGTACAGGAAGAACCGGTGCGACCGGCGGGATCAATGTTCATCAGAAGATCATACAAAACGACAAGAAGCACGGCGGCAGTAGCGGTTCCGGCCAAGATAATCGACTTATCTCCGGAAGTAAAAGCACCGGCAATTGTGGAAGAGAAGATTCCAGCGAAAGAAGAACCGCCGCTTACGGTTGAAGAACCGGTAGAACCAATGGAAGTTACAGTCGATACGACTGCTGAAAATGAGGATGTGTTGGATGATGCTATTGAAATTGTCCTTCAGGCAGATGAAATTATAAACGATGAACAGCTTCAAACTCCGGTAATTCCCATTACTCCGAAACCGTTCAGAAAACGGCGCATTCGTGGTGGTACTAGACCTACTCCGGCGGACGGGCCACGCAGAGGACGAAGCCGACGAGATACGGGCCCGAGCGTTAGTGAAGAGACGGCGGAAGCGAGCAAGCCAGTTGATGAGGAGGATGAACCAGAGGATAAAGAGGTCCCAGTGCCTGTTCCAGATGCCGTGGAGGATGTGGCTTCCGGTGAAATGGAGGTAGATGCTCCCGTTATATGTGATGTTACGGACGTAGAAAGCAGTGTTCCGACGAAAGTGGAGCCGGAAGTTGCTGTTGAACAGGAAGTTTCCGATGTGAAGGTAGAGCCTGAAGAAGTGACTCCGATTCCGACTGCAATACAAGAACCGGTAGAACTGCCGACAAAATCTCCAAAGAAAGAATCGAGAAGGAAGTCTATATCGGAGCGCAGGAAATCTACGCACAGTTCCAGAAAGTCGACGGTAGAACCCGTTCAACAAGCTGAGAAAGAACCAGAGATGGTCAAAGAAAAGGTTGAAGATCCTGCTAAGGTTGAAAAGGGTGAACCAGTTGTACCGGAAGTGAAGGAAGTAGTTCCGCCCGAACCAGAAAAGGAGTCAACCAAGGAAGAAGCACATGTAACAATAAAGGAAGAGTCTTCAGCGGAAAAGCTAGCAGCTCCTAAAGTGGAAACTACCTCAAAAACATCGAAGGAGCAGAAGAAATCTCCGAAAGAAAGTCGCCGCGAGTCTCGTAAGGATTCGAAGAAGTCGTCCAAGAGTCGCGATCGGGAGCATTCCTCGAGAGATAGGCGAGACAGAGAGCCATCAAAAAGCCGCTCCAGTAGTAGTAGTAGTAAGAAGGATCGCGACAAGGACAAAGATCGGAAGCGTTCCTCCGATAAAACGGAAAAGAAAGATCGCCGGTCCGAGAGCGAGAAGCGGCCACAAGTGGAAAAGAAGCGTCGACCATCGGAATATAGCGAGAAGAAATCGGTTGAGGCGGAGAAGAAGCGCACAATACCAGAAGTTACTGAGAAGAAACCATCCGAGACGGAAAAGAAGGACGTTTCTGTAATAAAACCACCGACGCCAGTGCCCACGAAGCCGCCGAGCGATAAGACGAAAAAGTGCTTTGAGAGCGAACTCGGTGCACTGGACCCCACTGCAAAGCCGAAGCCGGCCGAGGAATCCAAACGATCGTCAAAGGAGACGGACAAGTCGTCCCGCAAGTCGGACAAACATGGCAAAAGTCGCAGCAGCGAGTCGGAGACGAAGAAGAAACACAGGAGCAGCAGCAGCAGCACTGACCTTAAGGGAAAGGAATTGAAAGAGAAGAGCCGTTCTACGGATTGTTCTCCAGTTCCCAGCAAGGTTAGTTCTACGAAGAAGTCCTCCAAGGAGTCATCCAGCAGCTCAAAGCGAGAATCTTCCAGCAGTTCGAAGTCCCGAAAGAGTTTGAAGGACGACAGGCCCAAGGAAAAGGAAAAACCCAAGGATAAACCGGTGGAGCTTCCTCCACTCCCAGTTGAGGTGAAGCCGACGCAGACTGAACAACCGAAACCCGTGGTCGAAGTTCCAGTGAAAGATGTGTCGGACGTTAAACCTGTTGTGAAAGAAGAACCACCACCACCGCCGCCGCCGCCAGAGCTTCCTCGAATCGTTACTAAAGCATCGCGGAAAATGTACCAAAACGATGAAGAGCTTCCCATAATCAGCTCTTCTCAGGAATCCCTCGTCTCCCAATCCCCTACTCTGACCCCGAAAGAAGAACCCACCACTGTCCCGGAAGTTCCCGATGTCCAGGAAATCTCCGACGCTTTCGATGCCAGCGTGCAAATTTCAGGACCCCGCCCGGAAGTGGCCCTCAAAGAATTCCAAAATATTTCCATCTGCGAGGACAAACCAGCGGAGGAAGTTCTCAAAGTGGAGGATGAGGAGGAAGACCAAATGGGAGAGCAGCCTGTGGGTGAGACAGAATCGCCAACTTCACCCCCTGCGTCCCAGGAGTCCAACGAAGATTCTAATTCCAACAACAGTTCCACCACAGCAGAAGGACAGAAAGATGCGAAATCGGAACCGCAGGACGATGCCAACATTCGGCGATCGTCGCGCATCAAGACGATCAGCTCCCAGAAGCAACGAACCAGTGGTCACGGGTTGGTCAAGGATCGGGACAAACTGTTCAAAAAGACCACCATCTCGCTGGGAATAGACTCGAAGGTCGTAAAGGATGCCATCACCGGAAACTTCAACGTCATTTCCGCTGGGGATGTTTCGTCGGGAATGGATGTGTCGGCCTCCAGCGAGCAGGACGCTTATGTGACCAACATCGAACTGTCGGAGGAATATCTGCGGGATATGGAGGACAAACTGAGCCGGTTTGAAACTATTCGGGAGAACATGTACCACTGCGATAAGGTCATCAGTAAGGAGGCGAAGAAAATGACCTGCGACTGTTTTCTGACAGGGGAGGAAATCGACCGAGGAGAGCTGGGATGTGGCGAGGATTGTCTGAACAGACTGCTGATGATCGAGTGTGGATCGCGTTGTATCATTGGCGAAAGGTGTACCAACAAGCGCTTCCAAAAGTTGGAATACTCCAACTGCCAAGTGTTCCGAACGGAGAAGAAGGGTTTCGGTATTCAGGCGAGTACCGAGATTGTCCCAGGCGACTTTATCATGGAGTACGTCGGAGAAGTTTTGAACAGCGAGCAATTCGACGAACGAGCTGAGTTGTACTCCAAGGAGAAGAATCAACACTACTACTTCATGGCGCTGAGAAGCGATGCCATTATTGATGCCACCACGAAGGGAAATATCTCTCGGTTCATCAACCACTCGTGCGACCCGAACGCGGAAACCCAGAAGTGGACCGTCAACGGGGAACTGCGGATCGGGTTCTTCTGCACCAAGTACATAATGCCCGGGGAGGAGATCACCTTTGATTACCAGTTTCAGCGGTACGGTCGGAGGGCGCAGAAATGCTATTGCGAGGCGGAAAACTGTACCGGCTGGATTGGTGGAGATCCAGGCAGCGATGGCGAGTCGGAATACGAAGACGAAGAAGAGGTTGAAGAGAGCGAAGAGGAAGAGGAGGAAGTGAAACCGGAAGTCCCATCAGCTGTTCCGGCTGCGGCGGCTACGGAAACGTTAGTGGAAGTCCTTAAACCCGAAGAACCGAAGATACTGGACGAGCAAGCAAAACCACTGGTAGAAGGAGAACCGGACGCTACCAAGCCGATAAAAGTAGAACCGTCGCTTGATAAACCACCGGAACCCAAGCCCAAGAAGGTACGGAAACGCATCGAGCGTCCCAAAAAACGTCGCATACAAATTCACGAAGATCCGGATCTGGAGCAGGAGATCAATCACCTTCTCAAGACTGGCCTGAAGAACCAAGCGCAGACACTGAAACTGTCCCGTCTGATGGTCCGCGCCAAGGATATCAAATCCCGAAGCAGACTGCTGACGATCCTGCAAAGTGGCGAACTACCATGTCGACGGCTGTTCCTGGATTACCACGGTTTGCGCCTGCTTTACGGATGGATCTGCGAGTCCACCGAATCCATTGAAGATCTCAAATTCCGCATCCAGATCCTGGACACGTTGGATCGCTTACCCATTCCGAACAAAACCATGCTGAAGGACAGCAAGATCCTTCAAACGATCGAGAAGTGGGCCAAAATCGAGAAGGCCAAGGAGAAGCCAAAAGAACCGGAGAAAGAGAAGGAATCCAGCAGTAGTTCTCCCAGTGATAGCAACGGGGCAGGAAGCGACAGCAACACCAGTTCCGATGCCAAGAAACAGGAAGTGGTCGGCAGTGCTGAAGTGCTGAAAAACATGCCAGAACTGTTGAAAATTGCTGATCTGGGAAAGCTGAAGGAGATCATCAGCAGCACCTGCTCGGAGAAAGATGGTTCGGATAAGGAGAAACCTTCCGCTCCAGCAGCCCCGGAGCCAATCACCACCGTTCCTTCGACGGTTAGCTTGATCGAATCCATCAAAATCCCGGAACCGGAAGACGAAAATGCCCCCGAAGAGAAGCGCCTCGGAACGCAAATCCGCATTCTCTCCTGCAAGCTGTTCATCAGTTGGATCAACCTGAAGGAAGTCTTCCGGATCCCGAAAAAGGAACGAATCGAACAGATGAAGGTACACGAACGTGAAGCCGATTTACGGTACAAAGCCCTGGGTCTCGGCGACGATGACACATCCTCACAACGGCATTTATCCAGTCGGTTCTTCGATCGCTCGCGGGAACTCAAACGACGCAAATCGATGGACGACCGGGAACTGCTCAACTTCCCTAAAATGAAGCGACCACTAAACACTGCCAGTCCGATGGACTACCTCTCCAAACAGCAACGTCGCCAGCTGTTCGAGATGAAAGTTGCCCACGAGGAAGCCGAACGGCGCAACAAGGAACTCTGGATGCAGCACGAAACCAACTGCCTCAAGTTCGGCCTCAATCCGCACCACACCAATCCGCTGGACGTGCCGGCCAAAATGAATCCTGCCACCGGTGAGTATTTCGCCGCCGACGATCGCCCGCTCCCGAGACCGCCCAGTCACATGTACCTGAAGATCCAGCCGCCACCCATGCCGACCAATCCGGAGGACTACGAACTTCCCCAAATGGATTTGCCTCCGCTGTGGAAATTTGCCATTGATGAACGGGGTCGGCTGTACTACTACCACGTTAAAGATCGCATTCCGCAGTGGGAACCACCGAAGAAGAACAATCCGAACAAAGCGGGCCACGGGCTGCGCGACGAGGACATTTCGATGAGTTCGGACTCGAGCACAACCGACACCGAGGACTCGGAGGAGGAGTATCTGAACACGCAGCTGGAGCAGCTGCTTAAGAAGAAAAAGAAACAACAGTCTAGCTTCAATTTAGGTGAGTGGATACTATCTTTTTAACTTGATTGTTGTAATACCAGTATCGAAGGTGGCGCTTGTTAGGCTACAGTTTGCTCCGATGAATCTACGCCGAATCCTTCTCCCCTGAAACACGTCCTGCTAAGCTTATCGCTTACAATCCTCCTAGTGTTCTAAGTTCTAATGTACTTCTTAACCCCTTCCCGCCTACAACTTCTTTCAAAGTTTTGAATGCTAAGAAATGCTTTGAATAAAAAGTGCTCGAACAAAAGTTGTTAGGAATCACTTCAATTTATCGGAATCGTAAAACAAAGTTTTTAATTGTTTATCAATATTTTCACTATTGAACCAATAGTTAGAGTGTACAAGTACTCTAATAAGCTTATAACCTCTTACCAAACGCTTTTATAACATATTGAAGTGAACAGGTTTAGGTCGGATTCGCCAAAACGCGATGGTGCTCTACAGACACCATGAGCGTTAAAGGGTTAACTGCAAACAGCTATACTGCCGTGAATCGCAGTCCCATCTTTGCTGGATTTCCTATGCAAATGGGACAAATATGCGATTCACGGCAGTATAGTCGTCGGACTATCTTTGATTCTTTACTGAATGTTATCTTTGCCCGTTGGCACGGGAAAGGGTAGCAATGCGATTCAGACCTCTTGTAAGGCCCTTTTAGCCTCTTACCATGCGATCCCTAGGAGTTGGTGTAGCGCTGTAGGTAGTGTGTTGGACAAGATGAACGGTGCGAATGCGAACGTTTAGAGGTAACCATACATTCTACCAGAGCTGCGACAATACGCGCGAGCTGGGCACAGCTTTTATTGTGATGTGCGATATGCAGGAGCGCATGATCGATTGGTGTCCGATCAACGAAAGAATGTGAAAGTTGAGAGTCAAGTGTCGGTTCTTCGACTTTAGCATAGGGGGTTCAGGGGCAAGATGGCCTCCCTAAGTGTAGGCGCCTAGGAAGCATATATTTTCATTAGAATATGGCTATTTAACATTGATCCCCCTTGTTTCATGTCTTTTCTATCTTATTAACACAAAAAAGCATTTTATTTTGTACTACGAATGCAAAATAAATTCATTTGAAAAATGTTACTTTCGACATAGAATTTTTGCCATATGGGGCAAGATGGCCACCCCATCGGGGCAAGACGGCCACAGAGCTAAATTTTCACAATTAGTGTGCTTTAATCCCTAAGCAACGTTCAATAAACCAAGGTCGAATCATCCGCAACACTTTGCCTACAGATGGTATTTGCCAACATTTACTATATGATAATGTTTGAAATAAAATTGATAAACATTTCTTTGGAAATATTCAATGATTTGGTATAATAATAATCCTAATAAACGTGCCCAGCATAAACTCTGGAAGGCCGTTTGGCATAAGGTCACTTGGCATAACAAAGAAGGATGCATTTCGATTATGCCAAATGACCGTATTGCCAAATGTCCCGTTCCCCTCTGGAAGCACTGATGTTGACAAGGACGGATTCTACGCGCAGCTCGAACGCGAGTTCGATAGCTGCCCAAAACACGACGTCAAGATCATCATAGGAAACTTAAACGCTTAAGTTGGCCAGGCGGAATTCAGACCGACAAGGCGCTGTCCATAAACAACGTAGATTTTTTTTTCATCCATCTCAGACCCCCTTCGCCCTCGTAGACTTTTGCTCATACAAAATTTTCGAAATTTGTATGGAGCGTAGACTTTGGCCAGACTTCCAGAAATTGTTTCAGAAAATTTGACTAAAGATAATTCAAAAATTAATCCAGGAATTTTTTTTAAAAAAATCCGTTGGGAGTCCATTTCCTTCAATAATTCGTCCAGAAACTACTGCAGACGTGGATTTCTTTGAATTTTTATCCAGGGTTTCCTACGAAAATTCTTCCAGGAATTCGTTAAGAAAGCGCTCGTGAGCTTCCCTAAGGAATTTCTCATACGATTGCTTCCGGGACTCATCATGGGGTTTCTTCACAAATTTCCCCTAGATTCCTCCATGGTTTCGTCTTGGAATTCCTTCTGTGATTCTTTCCGGAACAACTTCCAGGATTATTTTGAAAATGCCTCCGAGAACTCTTCTTGGGATTCCTTCAGGAATTCTTCCAGAAACTCCTTCAGGAATTAATCTAAGACTTCCTCCAG
>NW_026917486.1:0-25000 GCF_035046485.1 Aedes albopictus
TTACGACCATTATTGTATACGCGTGACGTTTTTTTCTTTCTTCTTTTGTTCCATTCGTGTGGGCGTGTGTCTACGAGTCAAGGATTTGCAATAAGCTACATAGGTTTCCTTTGTTTTGTTCTTTTTTGTATGTAGTTTTCTATCAATCGGGATCATCACAAAAGCAGTATTTACAGTCGCTGTTTTGGGAGTTTTTTGTTTAAGTATGGGAAGAGTAAGATAAAAATTGGTATCTCTTCTGTATTCAAAGATCTTTCACTTTGTTTTTTTTTTTGGTATTAGTTTGTGAGTTCTTAAAGTTTCATAATTAGGGATGTGTGAGAGAGAGTAAACTAGTCAAAACAACACCTAGCACGTTCTAGTTTTTTGTTTTCTTTTAACTATATTGTTTCGTGTAATTCTTCTCTTCATCTTTCTTGTTTTTGGTGGGGAATTTTTAAAGTTGTTGCTTTGTGTTATATTGGTTTGGTTTATCCTTCTGCTGCTTACTAAATAAGATTCCGTGTATTTAAAATTCACTTCAGCGTTCGTTAAAAGTTTGTTTCAGTGTGTGTTTGTATGTGACTGTGAATGTTTTAACTTTTGCCATCACTTATTTGATATTACTTGTTTTTTAATCTGATAATAGTTATTCTCAAGTAGGTTGATGAACTTTCCTAGGGTTAAATGACACATTTATAATTCTGGTTTCTCTCTTCTTCTGTGTTTCGTCCACTGTTTGATTAATACTTAGAGCTCTTCACTACTACTTGTGTGATTGGTTTAATGTCTTTTTTATGTGTTCTTCTTTGTTTATTCGACTATAATTGTTGAGATTAGAAATGTTTACGTTTAGTTTCAGCATTTTCAGAGTTTGCTATCATTTGATTCATTTAGAGTTTTGATGCACATTAGCACGTGTGAGTGGGGATCTCCGATATATGTTTGCGTTGGTTGTAATGTAAGGTTTTTGATATATTTTATTCGAAACGGTTGGAAAACTAACGGGAAATTGGTAAACCATTTCAGAAGTGCAAAGCTGTTACTTCTGTTAGCCGCAAAAGTTCGAAAACAAGAGAAGAACTTTTCCGGGAAGGTTGAGTTACAATTCAGTAGTCGACGCTGTTTTTTAACTAAAACAATTTCTCTCTTACTTTTTTCCTCTAATGCGTTTCACATGTTTTGTTTTGATATTCAGTCTCTTTGCAAATTTAGATTTCGGTTTTTAATGTCTTCTTCCAGTTTTCTGTCTAAATAATGGTCACACGCGTTCGATTGATCTCCCCTTGGTTTGGACGCCACTTTTATTTTCCTTTAGTCGAAAATCCTCTCAGCTTGGAAGTGCGTTTTTGTCTCAGTGCACGAGTCAAACTATAGTCGGGGTGTACAGGAGATGTGGACTTGTTCACCCGTAATCTAGTACTACTACGTTAACAACAACAACTATAACGGAAGGAAGGGGCGGATGAGTGAGCGACAGTCCCATTCCCCGGTGGGGAGGGTGAGGGACGTCTGTGGAAAACCTAAACGCCTAGATTGGAGGAAAACTTCGAAGGAATCCGTTCAATTTTTGTTCGGTGTAGGGCGGCCAAATTGTTGGACAATTTTTACACTACTAAGATTAATGGAAAGTTTACAAATTCACTGGAGGACAGATTTCCGTTCTTTTTTTTGTTTTTCGATGGAATTTGGCGACGGCGAAAATTTTTCCGTGTGTTTTCAGTGTAGAAAAGTGTAGTCCCTGCTAAGGAAAACGATGATTTTCGATGGACTCATTTGTTCGTGTGTGTATTTCTAAAATCTAGTACTTCAATTCTTGCTGGAAGGTAATTTTACTCGACGGCTACTTCGTGTGCTATGTGTGTCTTGTGGTCCTAATAAAAGAGAGAAGCATTCAAGATTTTTGGTGGAAAGGTTCCGTTTGCAAGACAATTTCTTTTGTCGTTATACGTTTTAGAATTACAGTTAGCGCTCTCTTAATCTAGTACTGCAAAAGTAACCGGTAGAACACAACAAACTATCCTCTCTCTCGCTCTCAGATGGTGGTTTTCATTGCTTTCTTTAAGACTACATTTATAAGATCAATTTCGTAGATTGCCTAATCATATCGAAAGGAAGAAGGGGGGACACTTTATCGTTTACATTACCTACGCAATTTGGATGGCTAAATTGGCTTGGTTGTTTCATGTTCACTCGTTTCCTACTATAATTTAACAGCTACTTTATGTTTTGCATATGTGTTTGTTGTGTGGGTGTCATTGGAGTTTACTTGCGTGTTTTAGACTTCAATTAAATTGATGTTTCTTTCACCTGTCTCTTCCCTTTGAAAAAGTATGAATTGTTAGAAAAAATAAAATCATAGACGTTTCATTAAAAAGGTTAAATAGAAAGTTTCCGGATAAAAACCCATTTGCGTAAGACGGAATCCCGTGTGTGATTTTACCTACAACCGTTTGTCCAAAAATCATTCTTCTACTCAAAAATTTGGGACGAAAGTGGTTTTCTCTACCTAATCGAAAAACGATCGATTGATGGATGGAATTTTAAAAAGAATATCCGTTTTTTCCCGTATTGGCATCGACTGAAAATGACCGAACTCAACTGATCGTCTTGGTTTTGGACGCGGTTTTGGAAGTGTCGTGTGGAAGTGTTTTTCAAACACTCGTTCTTCCAGTTTTGGACGCTAACATTTGTGTCAGTGTAAGAATGTGCTCTCTCTGTGTCTCTCGGTCTCTATTCACAGGAAACTCAATGGCTGTTACTACTACTGATTGGAAACGGAAAAACAGTTTTGTCTTATCGTTGCGCTCACTCGTCAAATCAGACCGCGCTTACTTTTGGCGATTTTAAAACAAAACAACTGATTCTAACCTCAATTCTTTTTTTTTTGGTTCAATTCACGTAACAGAATAAAATCGTACCCTAGACAATTCGTAATGGAATTCCAATGTTAATAGTTCGTTTCAAAATGGTTGGTTGCCCTATTTAATGCGTTGTTTCACTTCCTTGCTCGCGCGAGAATTTACGTCTTAACGTTTAGAACCTAATGTTTGCGTGTCGTGGTGGCGTGGCATAACCTAAAATGCACTGAACGAAAAGTGCCACCCAGTTGCTCGTTGGAGTTTACCAAGGGTTTTTTGCTGTTGCTGTGTACGGGTTTTATTTTGATATCATTATTTGATTGTTTGCTTCATGAGAATTGGTTGCAGTTGGTATTTGGAAAGCAGGGCGCGCATCAGACTTATGGCTGATGGTGTACACTGAGAAAAAAAACCTGTCTGATAATTGAGATTTCTCACCTCGATATGCGAGTCGAGATGGGTCATGTCACTCTACTCGTAGAATGAACACAATTCTCAACCCTGGTCCGAATTGATTGATCAATGATCATTCAAATATGCTTATGGACTTTAGAATATTTTAGGATCACACTAATGATCATCTGGGCCACTCTAATGTCCATTCGAGTCACTCTTGTGTCTGAGGTCTATTTGAAACATTTCAATATCCGTGTTTGTCATCCGAGTACCGATGTGACTTTTGATCTTTCGGATCAGCCTAACATTCATTTGAACCTTCATTGTTCAGGTTTGTCCTGCGAGTCGTGTAAGGTGAGACAGTCGGCTTCGTCTTACGTAACGTGAGACGATTGATACAAATCAAATATGCACTCATTTTACTAGTGGAGTGACGCAACGCAGCTCGACTTGCATGTAGAGAGGAGAAATCCCGACTCGGATGAGGTGACTCTTGTGTTAATTCTGCGAATAGAGTGACTTGACTAATGTCGGAGTCGTACATACATCGAGGTGAGAAATCTCAACTCGAATGCAGTGACTCGCCGTGTAAATCAAATGGAGGGTTACCTCATTCGAGTCGATATTTCTCACCTCGATGTACGACTTCGACTTTTGGCACGTCACTCCATTCGCAGAATGAGCATATCTCTATTTGGTGGGTCTCCTTATTCGAGTCAAGCTGCGTCATCTCATTCTATTCGTCTCTGGCCCTAAGGGATTTTCGAATCACATAGGACAGTAATTCGGAGAATGATATAAAGATCTATAGAAGTTACCTTCATGTCCATCTGGACAACCATAATGCTCTTATAAACCAACCTAATCTCTTCATGAGTGTGTTGGTTTATTTAGACCATCCCTACCGGCCTGGTTGTTTATTTGGTCGGACCACCCAAATATCCATTTGGTTTGAACGAATTGTCGTGTAGGCAACGCATCTGTCAGTCTGAATTCGTTTTAGCCTTTTTATACCTATCCTACGTGATATTCACGATTTAGGCTTCCTTACCGTCCTTCATAAAGTCAGCAGTCATACGAGCTGACGACGTCACACTGATAAAACAAGCATATGTGACGTTCAAAGCGTCATAGGATCTTTGTCATCATGATCATGTGAAACTTGGATAGAGTTTTCGGCAAACGTGACGATCACAACTAATGAAGCCTTTTCCGTATTAAATAAGGTTAGCCTATTGAGAGTATGACACACTGACGAAGAGACTTGAGTCAACAAACAAAGGAGTTTTGCAACTCCGTCAGAGCAAATCCCATAAGAAATCCCAGAGGAAATTTTACGTGGCGAGACACTCAATTGCCGTTTGTGGGCGAAGTTAACAAATCATGTGACGCTAACATTTTGTTTTCGGCATCACAAAATCATATGCTCAAAGCTAAATCGTCGACTTTTCACACGTCACTCCATTCGCAGAATGAGCACAAGCGTAAGCAGATCAGGGGACGCTCAAGTCTTTCGAACAGGGTTGGAATGCGTCAATCTCAACACGAGTCGTTAGCCGGTTTTTAGAGAAGCGCCTCTCTCAATTGTGCTCATTCTGCGAATAGAGTGACGTGACAAAAGTCGGAGTCATATATCGAAGTGAGAAATCATGACTCGAATGAAGTGACACGCCGTGTAAATCAAATGGAGAGTCAACTCTTTCGAGTCGAGATTTCTCATCTCGATATGCGAGTGGAACTGCGTCGCGTCACTCCATTCGCAGAATGAGCACAAATGTCATTTGAAATGTCATTTGGAATGGATTGACGTGACGTAACATCCGTGCTCATTCTGCGAATGGAGTAACTTTTGTCACGTCACTTTATTCACAGAATCAGCACATATCAAACAGGAAGTCACCTTATTCTAGTCGAGATTCCTCACCTCGATAGACGACTCCGACTTTTAGCACGTCACTCCATTCGCAGAATGAGCACAATTGTAAACTTGACGATCCAAGAGCATTGTTTTGAACAGGTTAACATTTCCATCTGTGTCATTAGAATGCAATTTTCGTATAATCATTGCCTTGAACATCATTAGACGAAAAACGGACGTGACGTACCATCAACAACTGTGAATGTCACACACAGGGAAAAATTTCTACTCAGTGGCTGAGTTGGTCTTACTCAGAAATCGAAAAATCCTTTGTTTTCTTACTCAGTTTCCGTCAAAAGTGGGACAACCCATTGCCAATGGGTTGTCCCACTTTTAGCCGAAACTGAGTAAGAAAACAAAGGATTTTTCGATTTATGAGTAAGGCCAACTCAGTCATTGAGTAGAAATTTTTCTCGGTGCATCAATAATCATGTTATTCACTGGACAATAAATTTAGTGATCAAATAGGATTAAGCCTAATGAAACACATTTCGGTTGACAAGTGTGACATAGCAACTTAAAACCGCCATTGTAAGAATTGTTAGCATACTTTGTTACGTTAATGTAATATTGAAGACTCCTATGTGACGTTCATTGTGTTGAGCGTCACAAAATAGTACGAAACACAGATAAACGTTCAAGTTCCATGTTTTGAAGGTGTTCTCAATGTCGCACTTTTTTTGCATTTTTTTCCAGCTCACGCATTCAAGGCTCAACCGCGCTACTCGCTTTGCGGAGCCGAAAGCTCATCTCGCACTTTTATTTTTATCAATTCTGTTCAATGATTAGCGCTCTTCTCTTTCTTACCGAACTGCAACCAATCTCTCATCTCCAATGTTTAAAACACAGTTATTTACAAATTAAACTATAGTTTTACGGTACCATTTGTCTACTTAATCCGTAACGTAATCGTCGATTGCTTCGCTGTAAATTATAAAATTCTTCTCACCACATCCATAAGCTTTACAGTTTCCCTCTCGAATCCAGTTTTGATTTTGCTTCACTACTCAAACAAATAAACAACTGAGTACAAAATAGCCGAAACATAAAATAGGAACTTATAGAACAGAATCCAAACGTGGAAAAACCAAATATAAAAACCATAAAATCAACACTTGCTAATTGTTCGTTTTCTTTCCTTCGCTCATTCCAGGGCGCATTTCACCTACATTCCTTTAGTACGGAAACCAAAAACAAAAATTTCATAAACATTAACCATTCAAATTACTAGAAAAAAAATAAAGAAAAAAAAAACAAAGAAACAAAACGGCCTCAATCCGTTTTCTATCGTTCACAGTTTGTCCGTTGCATATATTTTCTTGGGAAGTTCTTCCACTGGCAAATATTTCATCACTATTTACACTCCTCCACCTCGCTCTTTCTCCTCACTCACTGCCTAAACCTAAAACTTCAACAGATTTTACCACTTGCTTGCTTGCTTGCCTTCGGGCCTCTCGCCGTACAATGAAACCGAAATGAAGAAATATTCTCCTATACCGCGCACGCGCAGTTCTCACTACGCGCTTCTTGACTCTATTCTTGACTGGTTTGTTTCTGTTGTGCTCCTGTACAACAACATCTCCGTGTCTGACTCCTTCGCTTCTTTCGTTCCCTGTTATCTGTTCGTTAGTTTTCTTTGTTCCGGAGTGGATCCTCCGACTGCTGCCACCACGTCACAACGAGCTGAAACTCTTCTCTCTGATTAGATTCGCTATGTTTCAATAAATTGTCTTCTACTTCATCTCTTCCGCTTCCGTCATCATTTTCTCTAATTCTTTGTGGCACTAGGGGGTTTTTCAGTTGATTGCGAGTTGCCCGTGTGACGGGCGCAGGTGATCCACCGGATTTCTCTTGCTTATCCCAGTTCCTCTTGCTCTAACTTTCGCTCGCAGGCATGCGAACGCGATCAACTTGTACGGTACCGACGCCTGGCCTGGTACACTTGCAAACTGTTGATATTTATTCAATTTTTCGGGCAATTTTTAAACTAACCTCAAACATCGTGAGGCGAAATTCGGAACCGTAACGGAAATGTTTCGGATTGTGTTCTGGGTCATAGCAAATCCACATATCAGGAAAGTGAGAGTTACTATACGCTAATCTTCATGAACTATTCTTTCAGCCAATGTACAAAGACTGCTCCCTACATCAATTGAAGTAACCATTCTGGAACATGTGACACAGGTTCCGCCAGGGCCTCTGCGGGGACATTTTCATTTTAAGATCAAAACGTATCGTGCGACACATCGATCTTTATGATTTTAAAAGAAGACGCCAATAAACATAGAATGAACTTAGTTGTTATGACCACTAGTTCCGGACTTCTGTAGCTGATTCCGTACGGCAGGATCTCGTTGATGGCATTTCCTTTTCATAACCAAAGTAAGACCGCATGTCGCACCTATTTGTACTTTTAAAGAATATACGAAAACCATACGGTCGAATCTGCTTCAACTGTAGTGGCCACACCGGAACACTGGACACAGATTCCGTCAGGTTCTTTTCGGGACATTTCTACTCTGTGACAAAAGTATGTCATGCGACACATAAATCTTTAAGTGATTGGGAAGACAAGTCAATGAACATAAACCTGATGTGACTATTCTGGAACACCTCTAACAGGTTCCGAAATGCTTAATTTGGGACACGATTGAGACAAGTTTAAAACATGGATCAGATATTGAAAAAAAAATGTCACAAAATTCGAAAGTGCACAGCCACGAGTCGCTGCTGGAATGGGATGATCGCGCTCGCATGCTCGCGAGGAAATAATTTGACTGACTGTTTTGTTTCGCGAGAGTGATTCTCACTCTCAACGACATTTTCTTCATTTCCTTCCTTCCTGTTTCATTTACATATTTTTCAAAATTGCCTAAATTAAACAACTAATAAATTAATTAAATACCCATAATTTCCTTAAATCTTCCCTCCCTGCTATCTGCTCTCTATAGCTTGCTCCCTTTTCTCGTCTCCTGCATTCCTGTTTTAGTATTATTGGCTTAGCGTTGGCGTCACTCACCTTAGCACAACACACACACACGATTGTACACAGATTGGATGGTTGTGTGTGCGTGTGCGGCGAGCAAACGCTCATCGCTCACGCGTGAGTGCGTTGGAAGAAAACAAAAAGAATATCACGATAGTTGGTTTCACTTGCTACCTATAGGCTCTCTCTCCTACCTTTCCTTCTTTCCACGCTCTCTTCACCCTAAACGACCGATTCTTTCTCTGTCTACATATAAAAGCCCTTTTTTCCTCCCCGTTCCGGGAAAAGAAACACAGGGGCGAAGGGAACAACAACATTGGCGCTTGGCTTGCTCTCATTTCAAACGAAACAAAAGGAATTAAAAAAAACGAGAAAACTAAGGAATTAAATTCAAAAAATCCTACTACTCATGTGTGGTGACTTCGAGTTGGTTCACTCATTCTCCTGTTCTCTCTCTCTCGTTTTCTGTCTCTCATTTCTCTCTTCTTCTGCTGCTCTGATGCTTCTTCTTCTAGCGCGTGTGTAGCTAAACGCTCAATTAACTAGTTAAGTTTCATAAACTCCCTAAAATTAGTTTAAACGAAAAATCCTTAGAAATCAATTCATGTGTTTTTTTTGTTTGTTTGTGTGTTTGATGTTTCTCACTCTCGTTTCGTATTCTTGTTTTCCTTTAAGGTGTGGGGTTTTCCTATGCGTGTGAGTGTGTGTGTTTGATTGTTGGCTGTGCGGTTCTACCGCATCGAGGTTGCCATGAGAGCCATAAGCAATAGGCTTTTGTTGTCGGCTGCGTCCATCCCGCCTGCTGTTCCAAGCGGGATTTCCTCATTTTTTTTTCTATTGCGGGTGTGTTTGTGTGTGTGTGTGGGCGGATGTGCTGGTGTTTCGATCGAGAGATGAGTTGGCGAGAAACCGCGAGTACGACGGCGACGATGACTATTACTGCTGCTGCTGCTTCGGCTGCTGCGGGGGTTTTGTTAGTACTACTCCTTCTCCTCTTCTTCTTCCTTCACTACTGCTACTAGTATTACGAGATGCTACTGGGATGATGGGGCGTGTTGCGGCGACGACGCGGTCGATTCCAGAGGAGTGTCGTCGGCTGCGGCGAATGCGGGAGCGGGGCGGGTCAAGGCATTCATGTGACAACGAACGAGAGCACCATCGTCGCGAGAAGTTTCTTAGTTGGTTGAGATGAGATGTCTGCGCAGGTCTGGCAGGCTGGCTGGGAGGCACGGGATCCCACGGACGAGAATGCGTGGCACGGTTCCGGCTGATCTCGGCGGCCTCCCGGGACTTTTTTAGTTTATTTTCTTGGCTAGGTTCTCCTTGGCTGGTTTTCTAACTTCTAAACAAATTATTTTCCATTAATTAAAAAAAGGTAACAAAGGATTGCTTGCAGCGGCTCCTCATGCTGCTGCGGCTGCTGCTGCTACTGCTATTGGTTTTGCTTGCTTGCCGTTCTCTAGAGTAGTATAACACTGTCGTCGGAGAGTGAGACGAAGAGCTTAAGCTTCTCCTATTCATATATCTCAGGCTGTATGCATGTGTTTTTTTTTCTTAGCGTGGATTCGTTTGTATGTGTGTAATGGTTTAGTGTCGTCAACATACGAATTGCGACGAGTGCTGTTTTACAGGCTTCAATAATCGTCAGTAATTCTCCTGCGGCCGACAGTGTCCGTTGGTGATGGCTACGTCGTAATCGTGCACGAGATGCTTGATATGAGATAGCTTGTTGTGAAGGTAGTTGAACCTGTGGATGGGAAAGAGAAAATACAGAGCAATTATTGCAAACTAATGAAACTTCGGAACAGCTTGGTCGAAGGCCAAGAGATGATGAATGTCTGAATAATAAGGATATCATTATTATACTTATTACCCGGTTTCGGTCCTAAGTAGAAAAATCATGAAAGCCAGGTTTAATAATTGTTTAAGAAATGGCCACTTCTTCAAATAGCTCAACTTTCCTTAAACAGCCGAAGTAGAGGCCAATTTGTTTAAAAACGTTTGAGTTATCCTCTAACATACTTGTTTTGCAAAATCATGTGGTTTGATATGTCGCAAGCTATGTTTCATAATTGTTCAGGAAATGGTCACTTCCTCGGGAACATCCGAATTAGTGGCCAATGTGTCCAAAAACCTCTGAATTACAACCTAATATATTTGTTTTGCTATATGTATCAAGAAGTTGGATATGTCGCTAGCCATGTTTCATAAATGTTTGGAAAATTCCCACTTCCCCGAGTGGTTCCAGGTTCCCGGAACATCCGGAATAATTATTGGCCTCCACCAACATACTTGATTTTCAAAATTATGAAGAATGCCCAAGTAACAGAACAAGCTGAATATCAGTTTCTTAAGCCTAAGTTTGCTCAAGAGTAGTTTGTTCCATTCTTGTACAGCAAAAAGGTTTGTTGGTACTATGACAAGTCAAGCAATCCCAATTTACTCAAACAATGCATGCCAGTTATGGCGGTATTGCCAAAACGTCTACGAAGCAATCTCCTACAGGACACATTCCGGTGGCCAGGGAGGCCTTTGGAACTTTTTAACGGTTATCAAGATGATGGATATGAAAAATCATGAAGATAGAGCCGCCGCATGCGTAGTTTTGACACCTTGGCCTAAACGTACTCGAAACAGGTTCCTCAAGATCATATTCCGGTGGTCACGGGTTGATCAGAGTGGCCATTGGTCCGTCTTACGGCTACTAAGATGATGAAAATGAGGAATCAATAAGATAGAGCCGTCGTCTGCCTAGTTTATGCGCAATGGCCGAAATGTCCTCGAAGTAGCCTCCTTCAGGACACATTGCGGTGGCCGCGGGTTGGCCAGAGAGGACATTGGACCATTTAACGATGACCAAGTAATGGATATGACAAATCATGCAGAGCTGTCGCATGCCTTGTTTTGGTGTCATGGCCAAAACGTCCTCAGAACCGGCTCCTCCAAGGTACATTCCGGTGGCCACGGGTTGGCCAGGGAGGTCATTGGTTCTTCTCATGACTACTAAGATGGTGGTTATGAAAAATCATGAAGTTTTGGCGCTATGGCCAAAAAGTCCTCGAAGTAGGCTCCGTCAGGACACATTCCGGTGGCCACGGATTGACCACGAGTTGGTCAAGGTGACCATTGGTCCTATTTACGGTTACTAAGATGATGAATATGAAAAAATCATGAAGATAGAGCAGAGCCGTCGCATGCCAAGTTTTGGTGCCCTGACCAAATGTCCAGGTTCCCACGGGGGCCATTCCAACGCCCGCGACAGGACCAGATCGTGTGGGTCGGTTCCACATGTCCACTACCATCATTCAGCTGGACATTTCTTCTGAAAACACCAACATTTTATCTAGTAAAGCATTGAAACCACAACTAAAAGCGTATGCCGTGTACTGAGTACACAACGCGACCGCTCGAATAAAAACACTCTTCTGATGTCGACTGTCGATAGACTAGTCGATTTCTGTAATAGCTTTTATGGAGCTCGACTGGACAGTGATGGCAGACAAACCGATTAAATCGACTGGAGTTATAAAATAGCCCCAGTTGTTGGTTCCGTGGCGAGGCTTATATCTGCTAGAAGATCAATGATCATCAAGACTGTATCCACCACAAGACCGACGAAGAGGTAAGACCTTGTGTATAGCATTGTAACGTGAAGAACACTTGCCGTGGGAGCGGTTTCCAAGATGGACAGGTTTGGTACGTTCATCGATACGCACGGAACTTGAGGCTGACGGTGATCAAGGAATCACGTTTCACCGAACAGCTTTCACAAGAGTTGATCAAGATCGAAACCACCAGTTACCGTTGGATGCAGTTCGAACGTTATCTTCAATGGTGACTCCAAAGAGGATCGCATTTGGCGACGGTAGATGCATGAGTGCCTTCCGACCATCGCACGCCGTACGAAACGGTTTGGGGAAGTGAAGACAGTAGAGGTTGCAGATTTGATCATCATTGAGGAAGAGAAGATCCATAAAGGGCTGGATAAGACCGAGAGTTGTTTAGGTCATAGTAGAGCGTGATAGACGTGTTCGTGTCGTGAGGCTGTAGTACAGACTGTCAACTGGAAATGTTCATCGACCGGTTACGAAGTTCGAGGATTTGAGCATGACCATGAGCATGATTGACCGCCCGCGGTTGCTTCTCTGTTATTGCAAGGACAACTGCATTTACACAAAGAACCAACAGATGATGCTTGGGATTAGCTTTCTCTTCATTGTGTAAATGCTGCAATCCCAATACTTTTCAATAAGCAATACCAGCGCCGGCCGCGTCCGAATGCAGGTCAATTGAGGATAGGGAAGGAAATGATGACGTGATTCTCGCTTAGGCCAATAACCGACGAATTCTCTGCGTTACTACGAGAAATCACTAGGAGTTTGGACAGGGGAAATGGAGATGTGTTGAGGATTTCGACGTGGTGAACGAATGTAATGTTTTGATTCGCGATTAATAATGCGCTCGCGAAGAAATACCCTTCTAAACCTTGGACGACGAACGCGATCTATTGTGCCTCAAAACACAATGCTTAACACCGACGCATCTGTAGTTTGCGTTTCCGCGCGAGACAATGCTGAACGCGATCGATTCACAAGTATTAACAAAATAACACGGGATAAATAAATCAGAAAGATCTTACCGCATGGTTCGCCGTCTATCTTTTACCGACCCTCTCTTTTTTCCAGAAATTCATGCAACGTTTATTTGAGTCAAAACATTTATTCATTTGGGCTAAAATATTACAAATGTCGACACCGAAGATGACGAACCATTCAAATTTTTGTGTACATGCAAAAAATGAAAAATATTTATTACCAACTAAATGTGCATTTGGAACTAGCGCCGACACATGACGTGACGAACTTTTCAATATTTGTTAGATAAATACACAAAACCCAGTGCAGAATTTTATACATCCTATAGCATTAATTATTGTGATAAAATGGAACGAGCTCACCAATAAACATCCTTCGAAGTGTCCAGTGCGTATGTGCTGCAGCATCTTCCACAAACTGGCCTCGAAATCACACTGAACCGCTACAACAACACACGGGTACGACGATGTGCACATTCAAATTGTCGACGACGACGCGGCCGATCGAATGAAAAAAGCGGCATTTCCACTTTGCCTCTAAAAACACACTTAACCGCCCCGTACGAAGACGAGCACGCACGCAGGACGACGACGCGATGCAACGACGAACCAAGACAGACTGAACCAAGACAAGACATCCGCTGCTGGCATCACACGACCAACTCGCACAAAAACTAGTTTTTCCTCTAAAAGCACACACACAGGACGACGACGCGGATGCAACGACGAATCAAACAGACTGAAATGTCATCCGCTGCTGGCATCACACGACCGACTCGCACGAAAACTAGTTTTTTCCTCTAAAAGCACACACACAGAACGACGACGCGATGCAACGACGAACCAAGACAGACTCACCGGTTACGAAGTTCGAGGATTTCTCGTTAAACTCCCTCTGCATTTTTAACGGCATTTTGCTTAGTAGGTATTTCTTCTTGAAATCCTCCCAGAGGCTCTACCGGATTCATACCGGTATTTTTACAAGATTCCAACAATTATATTCGGGATCTTTCGTTGAGAATCTACCAGGTTTCTTGGATTCCGATCGATTGCTCCTGGAGCTTCACGGGAGTCCTGCAAAAGTTCTATCCAGAATTTGTTCCGGAGATTGTTTCGGTATTCCTCCCAGAATCTGTCACGAGATTTTCCCAGTATTCCTCCTGCCCTTTGAAATTTTTGAGCATAAGTATGAGCATAAATGACCGGAACAATCGTGATTGACCGGAACAATCGAAATTGCACAGAGAACCAATGAATGGGGCTTGGGACTAGCATATCAGTGGTCCGTTAGATCAGTGGTCATCAAGAGTGTACACACCAAACGCTTTCAGCAATATTTTGCTGAATTTTGCCGAGCTGAAGGGTCCAGCAAAATTATTTGCTGAACTTTCAGCAAAGTTTGCTGAATTTCAGCAAAATGTTACTGGTGATCAGCAGAGTTTACTGAACAAATCAGCAAAATTTTGCTGGATTTCAGCAAAAAATTTGCTGAAACCTTCAGCTCGGCAAAATTCAGCAAAATTTTGCTGAAACCCTCAATCGATTTTTGGTGTGTATTTACCACAAAACCGACAAAGAACTCAGATCTTGTGTATAGTATTGTAATGTGAAGAAAATTTGCCGTGGGAGCGATTCTCAAAGTGGACACGTTTGGTACATTCATCGTTACTCACGGAACCTGAGGCTAACGGTGATCACGGAATCACGTCTGACCGAATAGCTTTCACAAGAGTTGATTAAGATCGAAACCACCATTTACCGTTGGATGCAGTGCAAACGTTATCTTTAATGGTGACTCCAAAGAGGATTGCATTTGGCGACGGTAGATACCTGAGTACCTTCCTGGTACTGTAGGGATAGGCGGGGCAATATGGACACCCTAAGGTTTTTGCCAACTTTACCTGGCAAGATGTCAAAAAAGTTTATTTAGCATCTATTGCATAAGAATGCTCACGAAGAAAAATGATTTATCCACTTCAAAAAAAATTATGAAAAATGTTAGTTTTTCATGACCGTCTTCAAGCATACGGGGCAGAATGGACACCCCCATGGGGCAATATGGACACCATGACACTTTTACGAATTTCGTACATTATTTACACCTATAAAGTCATTTCATTACAAAACAACTATTATGGATGAATAATGCGTCGAAGTAGTTCATTTTTGTTCAGTTAATTTAAATTCATGCTGTTTTGGATAAAGCTTTGTTTTTGTCGGCATGTACAGCAGTGCCTAGAACAACTATTTTCCACTGCTGTCGTTTTTTGACCAATTTGTTTCACCCTATGTCTACTATACTGCCCCCACTCGCATAACAGTCCCATTTGCAAAAAGAAGGAATTGAGAAAACGGCATTTGAAGTTTGAAAACTTGTTTCCATATAAAACTTTGAAAAATCGCCAAAATTTGAAAAATATTTCGATCATCTTGAAACTTTCACATATTGTTTTGCCCATGAATACATAACTGTAAAAAATATTACAATCACTACAAAGTTGTTCAGTTGTGTGTTACGTGACACAAAAATCCATGATGGGACTGTTATGCGGGTACTTTTGATATGGGACGCTCATGACTTGGTATTTTTTTCACACATTGACATAAAAATTCGTAATTTCTATTATTGTATTTGGAAGTACATCGAAAATGATGACTATTCATAAAGTTAACTCAAAATTGATTAAAAATCAAATGGGACTGTTATGCGAGTGGGGGCAGTATAGTGAACATTTAACCGAAAATATACTGAAATCGAAGAATTTGGTTGGTTTGTGATTTAGGTTATATTTTTTCCTTTGCCGATTCTTTCAAAAAGGTGAGTGTCCATTTTGCCCCGGCAGCAGAAGATATTTCCAAACTTGATTTTTGATATAATATAGAAGAAAATATAAACACGTTAAGCATGTAGATACAGCAAAACTACTTGCATGTGTTCTAGAAATATCAGGTTTTAATCGACCTGCAATAAATTAATCACTAAATCTTATTTTAGATGGTGTGAAAATTACAATTTCCATGCACAAAAAACGGAGGACGCAACTTTTTCGTGTAAAATCAAGTATAATTTTAATTTCGAATGTTTCTTTTCTGAAACTACGTTTTAGATAAATGGACTATATTCTGCATTCATTAAAAGTTCAAAAAAGTTCGCATATTTCAAAATATTGAGGGTGTCCATTCTGCCCCGGGTGTCCATATTGCCCCGCCTACCCCTAATGCGATTTTTCGATTTTTTGAATAATTTTTCAAATGTAAACAAGTCTGGGGGTCCGCTATTGGTTAAATCTAAGGGGGTCCAGTTTTTTCACCGATTTAAAGACAAACGTCTTGAAATCCTATACTGGTACAGTGCATCCGAACTTCAGACGCACAAAACTCAATAAAGCAAGCTTCAAACAACAACGCATTTTATTATTCTGTTCTTGCTCACTTGTAAAAATACGAAGATCAGGTGCGCTGGTTTTGTTTACGAAGAGATTTGCGCGCTCGAAATCGTGAGTAGGCGTCAAAATCTGCCATTGTGACGGTCATTTTGGGATTCTAACAAGTATGTCCTTAACATGGTAAGAGAATACGACTTAATCAATAGTGGACCCTAACAACACAATAGTGGACTCCCGGGACTCCCCATTTTTCTTTTTTATTTTTTCCTGTTTTTGCTTTTTATACATTCCCACATCCCTATTTAATTTGATTCCGTTTGATATTCTAGCATTTTTTTAAACCTTACACAGAAATTTGTCGTAACGCAGCGTAAAACGTTACATGGAAAGGTCTCACCAATCTCGTCAGAGAAAATCAACATAACCCCACAAACGCCACAATTTGACACTCACCTCTGCTTAGTCTCCTGAAATTTGTTATCCTTTATACTCTCATCGTACTCCTTGATGATTTGTCGCTGAATCTCCTGTTGGGGAAACGAAAAAGATCCGAAAAATCAACATTAGTGAATCAAATCTGTGCTCAGTCGCAGCGAAAAGTTCTTACCTTATACCGCCTCTCGTTATGCCGCTCGTGTTGCAAGTTCTCCTCCAGCTGAGCAAACTTTCTCGATACTCGTTCAACGATTTCGTGCAGCCGCCGGTACTCTTGAAAATCGTTGTCAAATTCAGTCTTATATTTACGCCGTTGTTCCACCGAGGTTATCCTAGTAAATTGGTCACTGTAAAACAACGATTACACCATCAGATCTTGATCATAGATACCCTTCAGATATTCCCATCCCAGACCAACCTACCTGAAGTCATCCTTCAGCGATTTAACCTTGTTCGTGTTGGCCCGGTACGCGTTGATCTGGTCGTCGTAGTTGTCCCGCTCCGATATCACATCGTCCACCCGGCTGTCCCGGTCTCGGTCCCGTTCCCGCTCCCGCTCCCGTTCTCGCTCTCGTTCCCGATCCCGATCTCGTTCTCGTTCCCGTTCGCTGCTGCGGTCCTTGTCGCTCGCCGGAGCCTGGATCCGTCGGGCCACATCGTTCGACACGAGCGAGTAGCTCAAACTGACGCCGCTGTCCTCCGATTCCTGCGCGTTCGGTGTCACGCTTGATCTGGTGGGGGGAAAGGGACGAACGAACGAAGGAAGGGTTAGCACTACATGACGGAACTAGACGGTCTATTGGTTCGGAAGACGTGGTTCCGAGTAGTAGATGGTGCGGAACTCCGCGTCGTTTTATTTTATGAAGAAGCGAAAAGCTACCATCACCCAGATGTTTTGGAATATCCCGTCGGATAAGTATGGCCACTGACTGACTGTATTTGTTAGCCCGGATGGGTATGGTCGAATGGTTGATTTTGGTGACGATTTGCGACGCACGTAGTACTAGATTCACCGGAAGGGAATTGGAAGATGGTAATTACCCGTGATGGTTGCTGTGGTTGTGGTGGTGGTGGTGGTTGTTGTGGTGGTTGTTGCTGTGATGATTGCTGTAGTTGTTGTAATATTTGGAGGAACGCATATTATCATCGTACGGCCTTGAGCGAGGATTCATATTACTGGAGTCCCTAGAATCAGTTACACCCCGCCTAGAGAGAGGGAACCATTTTTTTTTGTGCACAGCATGGTTCCAATTTTCGGAGGAGTTTTCAGGTGAGGTGAGAGAATAGTTGGAAACAGTTGTAGAGGCATGTTTAGGTTGAGGTAAAAAGTGAAGTAATAGATGTTCGAGATCCGTAGAGCCTAGAAGTCTAGTACGGTGTCTTCCTAACGTCAATCGCTCTGAATGACAATTGGACAGTTCAAGCACAGTCACAAACGATTCACTACCAGAACTTCTCATGAGATGTTCTAGTACTACACTTACAATGTACAGTAGGATACACCGAACTTATGTAAAATCTGATTTATTACAAAGCAGCGGTTGGAAACGATAAAAAATATCACATACAGGTAAGACGTGAAGTAATAGATGTTTCAATTACGTACAACGAAGAGGTCTGGTACTGCGTCTTTCTAAAGTCAGTCACCCTGCAGAACACTTGGTCAGTTCAACAAGTATCACCGCAAAGATGCTTTGTATAAATTACAGTCGATAAGATATTAGCACTAATAAATAAATAAATAACGAAAGTAATAGATTCAAATCCGTAGAATCTAGAAGTCTAGTACTGCGTTTTTCTAAGGTCATTCACTCTGCTGGACACTTTGACAGTTCAACTTGTTCTAGTTACAAGTACCCCCGCACAGATGCTTCGTATAAGTCACAAATGATTATGTACTAGAACACCTTGTAGGGATGTTCTAGTACTACATAAATAATACACAGTGGACAAAAGCGAACTTATTACAGTCTAAACAATGATTCAGCACGATATCACATATCTTTTTTCATTTAAAAACCTAGTGAATTCAATAGGAATTGCCCCGTTATATGTAAGCAATGAAACATTTTTGATTTTGAACATGATGCCCGGGAGATCTTTGAAAAATGTTTATAAGAGTTTCAACGATAGTTTCAAGCTATACAAGACCTCTTTGGAATGCAGATCATTGAATCTACAAGCGTAATAAATGATTTCTGAGCGATCACTGAATAAGGTTTATATTTAGACAGATTCAACAGAACATGGAATATCCCAACTTCTTGGACCACGGGTCTTTGGATCTACAGGTGAACAAATGGTCTCTCCTCTCGGAAGTTCATGAATAATTGGCTGATCATGATTCTTTCGGATAATAGATCATCGAATCTACAAGTCTATGATGAGTAAGGGTTTTTAGAATAGATATGTGATAACGTTTTGAAAACTCTTCCGGTTTCCTAAATTGTGAACGTCCTGAGTTCGTTTCTGTCCCTGCCAAGGTATTTCGTCACATCTTCCGCCCCGACACTTACCGGTTCGACTCCGGCAGGATGTCCTTCTTGTAGTGACTAATCCGGGGCTTCTTGGACGTGGGCATGCTGCCGAGGTCTTCGCTGCTGTTGGCGACCGAGGCCCTCTTGCCACCGGACGACGGTGGACTGCTGCCGTTGTGCGCACTGGACGGACTCTGTCCCGACGTCGACGAACCACCGTCCGACCCTGGAGGGGTTAGGTTTTGAGGTTTCCGCCTGGAAATGGGGGGAAGAGATCGGAAAGAAGAAAACAGGGGGAACGTGCCCCGAGAAGATCGAAATCACGGTTAGTATTATTGATCGGATGGTTTTTCGGGGCGGGGTTGATCAGGACCTTTTGAGTATCTGCCGCTCCTGTTCGGTATAGAACGGCCAGTCCTCCTGTACATCGTTCCAGATGTGCCGATGCAAGTAGTAGACATTATCCCGCATACTGGATATGTTTGTCAGTATCTGAGATATGCATTTACGCTCCTCCTTCCGGACACCGTCTGTCGATTTTATTTTTGTGGTGTGAGTGAGAGACAACAAGAAAAAAGACATTTTAACATCAACAACGGTTGAACAATACTGTAGACTGGACAAAACGAGTTAGCGAAACATACCTTGCTGCAGTTTGAGGAGGATTTCTGGTCTTTTGAATGGCCTTAGTGCTAGTAGGTGGATCAACCTTTCCCTGATTTTCGGAAGTAGTAGGGTGAAAAAAGAAGTGAAGATATTGTTATTCTTTGTAGATACAGATTTTGAGGTTATGGTTAGTAGAAGTCACGAACATAACATAACATAATGCTTCCAGCTAGTTTTGGATGTAGTGATGCATTTATATTGACAATTTTTCTTTTGAATCTCCTTGCAGAACTAAGAGAATCCCTTCTGGAGACCCCAGAGGAACTCCCAGGTAAAATTTAGAAGAACAGCTTTCGAGAAACATAATTATCGGCGATCATTGAGAAAACCTACCGGAAGTCCTACGAGAATCCATTTACGGGAATCCTGGAGAATGGATTCCTGGAATTCCAGGAGAATCGTTTCCAGGGATCCCAAGCTAATTGCTTCCAGAGATTCTAGAAGAATTCTGGGGATCCAAAAAGAAACATTTCTAGGGATCCCTGGAGGAAAATTATTTTCGGAGATCCTGAAACAGTCCCTTTGGAGCATCTCCAGAGAATTACTGCTGCTGACCCAGGAGAATTCCTTTCAAGGATCTCTAGTGAATCGCATTCGTGAATCCCAGGTGAATCTCTCCCAGGAATCCCAGATGGAATCTCTTCGGAGGGATTCTAGGGAATTACTACCGAGGGAATCTAGAGAGTCTCTTACGAGAGAATTCCAGAGAAAGCTAGGGATTCCAAAGGATCCTTTCCAAGGAATTCCAGACAATTCCTTCCAATGGATTCTAGAAAACCCCTTCCTAGGGATTCCAGAGAATCCATTCCTAGGGATTCCAAAGAATCCCTTCCGAGGGATTCCAGGGATTTTTTTTCCGAGGGATTCCAGAGAATCCATTCCTAGGGATTCCAAAGAATCCCTTCCGAGGGATTCCAGGGATTTTTTTTCCGAGGGATTCTGGGGAATCCCTTCCGAGGGATTCTGGGGAATCCCTTCCGAGGGATTCTGGGGAATCCCTTCCGAGGGATTCTGGGGAATCCTTTCCGAGGGAATCCAGGGAATCCCTTCCGAGGGATTCTGGGGAATCCCTTCCGAGGGATTCTGGGGAATCCCTTCCGAGGGATTCTGGGGAATCCCTTCCGAGGGATTCTAGGGAACCCTTTCCAAGGGATTCTTGGGAATCCCTTCCGAGGGATTCTAGGGAATCCCTTCCGAGGGATTCTATGGAATCCCTTCCGAGGGATTCCAGGGAATCCCTTCCGAGGGATTCCAGGGAATCCCTTCCGAGGGATTCCAGGGAATCCCTTCCGAGGGATTCCAGGGAATCCCTTCCGAGGGATTCCAGGGAATCCCTTCCGAGGGATTCCAGGGAATCCCTTCCGAGGGATTCCAGGGAATCCCTTCCGAGGGATTCCAGGGAATCCCTTCCGAGGGATTCCAGGGAATCCCTTCCGAGGGATTCCAGGGAATCCCTTCCGAGGGATTCCAGGGAATCCCTTCCGAGGGATTCCAGGGAATCCCTTCCGAGGGATTCCAGGGAATCCCTTCCGAGGGATTCCAGGGAATCCCTTCCGAGGGATTCCAGGGATTTTTTTTCCGAGGGATTCTGGGGAATCCCTTCCGAGGGATTCTGGGGAATCCCTTCCGAGGGATTCTGGGGAATCCCTTCCGAAGGATTCTGGGGAATCCCTTCCGAAGGATTCTGGGGAATCCCTTCCTAGGGATTCTGGGGAATCCCTTCCGAAGGATTCTGGGGAATCCCTTCCGAGGGATTCTGGGGAATCACTTCCGAGGGATTCTAGGGAAACCCTTCCGAGGGATTCTAGGGAATCCTTTCCGAGGGATTCTTGGGAATCCCTTCAGAGGGATTCTTGGGAATCCCTTCCGAGGGATTCTAGGGAATCCCTTTCGAAGGATTCTAGGGAATCCCTTTCGAGGGATTCTAGGGAATCCCTTTCGAGGGATTCTAGGGAATCCCTTTCGAGGGATTCTTGGGAATCCCTTCCGAGGGATTCTTAGGGATTATTGGGAATCCCTTCCGAGGGATTCTTAGGGATTCTTGGGAATCCCTTCCGAGTGATTCTGGGGAATCCCTTTCGAGGGATTCTGGGGAATCCCTTTCGAGGGATTCTGGCGAATCCCTTCCGAGGGATTCTGGGGAATCCCTTCCGCGGGATTCTGGGGAATCCCTTCCGAGGGATTCTGGGGAATCTCTTCCGAGGGATTCTGGGGAATCCCTTCCAAGAGATTCTAGAGAATCCCTTCCGAGGTATTCCAGAGAATCCATCCTAGGGGGATTCCAAAGAATCCCTTCCGAGGGATTCTGGGGAATCCCTTCCAAGGGATTCTGGGGAATCCCTTCCGAGGGATTCTGGGGAATCCCTTCCGAGGGATTCTGGGGAACCCCTTCCGAGGGATTCTGGGGAATCCCTTCCGAAGGATTCTGGGGAATCCCTTCCGAGGGATTCTGGGGAATCCCTTCCGATGGATAATGGGGAATCCCTTCCGAGAGATTGTGGGGAATCCGTTCCTGACGATTCTAGGAAATCCGGATCAGAGGATTATATGGAATACTTGCTTGGGGATTCTAGAGCATTCCTTCCTGCATTTCTTAGGGAATCCCTTGCGTCGTGAAGATTCTTGTGTAGGATTCCATTGATAGTTTACTACTGAAAAACATGCTAATCCAATATCTTGGACATATTGCAAATACTTCGACCACTTGGACTACCATACTCACCTGATATTCCGCTTCATGATGTCCGGATTGCCGCTGCTGCCCTTGTGGGACGTCCGCCCGTTGGCCGTCCGACTGGACACGACACCGTTCGTTTCAGACTTTTGCTGGGACTGTTGTAGTAGCTGCTGTTGCTGTTGCGGAGGATCATGCACCGTGTGCTGGTAGCCGGGCTTGAGCTGCGTCGCCCCCGTCGTACCATTGTTGTTACTACTGCCGTTGCTGTAGTGGTGATTGTTGTGCTGCTGCTGCTGCACAAAGCCATTGCTTTTCGGGAGTTTTGGTGATGTCGAAAGGTGGTTGCTGCTGCTGTAGTTGTTGCCGCCGTTCAGCGTCGTCGCCGACGACGACAGCAGGTTGCCGTTGTGGTGCTGGTGCAGGTTGTTCGCGAGCGCGGGATTCAATAGACTACTACTGCTAATATGGTTGTTGGCGATGGCATTGTTGCTGCTGCCGTTGTGGTGGTTTATGTTGTTGTTATGGTTGCTGTTGTTGTTGTTGTTGGCGCTGCTATAGTTGTTACTAGAGCTATGCAGCGAATCACGTTTACTTAAGAGCGAGTTACTACTAGGAATGTTGCTGATACGAGTGGTTGGATTTTTTAACTTCACCTTACGTCCTATGTCGGTTTGATTCGGCTTGATTTCTCTTGTACTGAAAGGGGAGAAGAGAAAAAGAAGGAAAGGTTAGTTATACTATCATATTTCTAGTTTATGATAAAGAGTTCTGGTCAATTTTCTTTTCGACTAGAGAATCTTAATAAGCTATGCTAAAATCTAAGGCATAAAACTTTTCGCTGTTTTATACCAACAAAAACTGTACACAGAAAGAAAACGTCACCACCAGACTAATTCAAAAAGAAAGAAATCAAATTATGCAACACATGCAACACAACAAAACAACGAACGTAGGTACCACACGACAAATCCCAAAGTGGCTGGCAGTGCTGCGCTATTAGCTATAGCACAAATGAAAGAAACTTCCACTGCCATGTCGGCACGGCACACTTTAACCAACCCATCCTCGACTTCTCGATGGCACGCTCCAATTTTTGCCGCGTTATTCGCCGGTTTATTTCATTCGATTTTATTTTACTCACTCACGACGACAACGACGACGCTTGGCTAATGCAGAATGTTGTCGTCGTCGTCGTCGCCGTCTTGGTCGTCAATACCCCTCACGTCGTCCCGGTTCCCGGTTTCTAAGGTATTTAGGTGTATGATGCTAGCCCGGGTAGAGAATAATTTGAAGAGATGATGAAATTTTGTCAAGTTGAAAAAATGGCTCGCAGAGTTTTTCAGTTATAAAATAATAGTATGGAACGAGCTCACCAGCGAAAAAATGCTGGAATGTTATGTCCGGTCTTCGTATAGCCTAATAATTAAGTTATCAGATGGCGATTTGATACCTTGCTCACTGGACTTTCTAGAGACTGGTGATAATATTCGAGAATTTCCCACTGGTGAGCTCGTTCCATACTATTATTTATTAGCTGAAAGTGTATTGTAATGTTACGATTTCTATTCCCAGTCAAATCGAAAATCGTTTTGGATGGGAGTTAATTTCCCAGTATGTTTGATAACTGTGATAATGCTCATAGAAACATTAAATAGAGTTCATCACATCTACTTTGTCCCTCATTCATCACCAGCTTCGACTCGGGTGTGCACTAAATAGATTATAATGGGTCGCGAATGATCAGCAGCTCGCTTGGAATGCGATGCGAGCAATCCGATGCAGTCCCTAAATCTTCCAACTTTATGTGGCAATAAATACTGAGAACCAGAAATGAGTCACGCTCGCCACGCTCCGATATGGTAATTTGAAGCATAAATATAGCCCAAACCCAAACTCCATCCAATGCACATCAAATCACGAATGGCCTTTATTGGAATCGATATCGCTGCCAATCGAAACTAACCGCATCGCCATATAACGCATAATCTGCTGCAAATGGAGGAAGCTCATAACTTAGTCCGCGGTCTCGACATAATCGGGCGCCCACCCATCATCAACTATCGCATCGCGACTACGTGCGACTACTCCAATATACTTTACGATTATTGTAGCACTTTCGATTACTACACTCGAACAATCCACCGCCATTCATTCACCATCGCGTCTCGTATGGCAGAGCAGTTCCTCATGCTGCCACCGAAAAATACGCGTTGTGTGGTTTCCTGACTTCCCTATGGAGTTCTCCACTCTCGTATATCTACCGGACTGAAGATATGTTGAATCATCGATTCAAGAGTGGACGATTGAAATTTTCGGCAATCGACCGTTTTACGGCTTGTATCTACTACATGTAGAGTAGAGAGCTTGTTTGGTTTCAAGTGCCTTTTTTTCAATCCCCTCAGGCGAAGAGGATGTTCTCGTATCGTATAGTGTTGTGTGATCTGTTAACCTAGTTGTGATACACTTTTTGTAACAGGGGAAGCTATCATTGTAGGTACCGGAATCGACATTTCAAGCGATTCCCGCTTAAGATAATTTATGATGAATTCCTTGTTAACTCAGATGATGAGTTCTGTCGTTGATTTCCCTCATGATTTTTTGTCAATCTGGATGGATTTCTTCTAA
>NW_026917487.1:0-40746 GCF_035046485.1 Aedes albopictus
ACATTATTATGCTGATATCAATAGGATACTGCAATATGACGTCACGAAGCCGTGCACTGACAGTTCAGCGAGCTTGTTTACATGGAATTAGTCTCTGGCGGAGATCCGGCAAAACTGTTTTTCGATGTAATATTGCGCGCAAACCCCAAAATTTTATTCCCACCTTTGGGTTTCCGCGCCGAAGACCCAGCGCCAGATTCGGCGTCACAGAGACATGACAGCAGTCGCCGGACAGTTGGTAATCCTGGTATTTGACGGCCTTCGTCCGTTAGTTGTGAAAGTGGATTGTTTTCATGCAAATAGAGCATTTCGCTGAAAATGCACGTGTATTAGGTAATATTGACAGATTTCTTGCTGTGTTAGTGTGGAACTTAGCGGTTTGCTGTATCGCGGAAGCCGTCGCTGGAAGAAAACGTCATGAAATTCAACGGAGCATCGAAAATTTTCAGTGAAAAAAGCAATATCAGTAAAAGGGTAATTAGACGATTGGTTTTGTACTAGTAGAGTTGAATATAATTGATATTTCCGTACCATAATGGTTTCGGGATGGAAAACGTAAATTTAATTTTCGCCGCTCGTAAAAAATTCTAACACCTTGTAAACAAGCTCGCTGAACTGTCAGACAAAGTGAGGTTAGATCAGGTGCTTGCAGTACCCTATAGGGCAGTGCATGAAATTATCTCCTTCTCTTTCACTCTTATGTCGTTTTCGTTTTTGCGGTGGTGCTACACCGGTGCAGCACTTTTGCACCGAAACTGTTCGTTTATGATTTTCGTGCTGCACCGGTGTAGCACTTTTTCTGCACCGCTCAAGATAGTGCAGCACTCAGAAAATCGGGAGTGTAGCAGGTGTACACCGCGTCCACCAATCAGCGTTTGCAAAATTGTAAATATTTTGGTTTTTATTCACGCACACCAATGCAACTGCGCCGAAAATGTTCGTTTTTGTAGTGAAAAGTGTAGCACGAAGCGGTGTAGCACCGCCGCAAAAACGAAAACGACATTACAGACATTTTGTAAACAACAAGGCCACGAAACGTCAAAATCCCATACAAAATCAAAACAGTGCGGTGCCCTATAGGTGGATTTGCAGCAGTTTGATTATTACACTGAACGAAAATCCCCGCCATAAATTGAATGAAAAGTGCCTCATCCGAGCCCCATGCCTAAAATCATCTGATTTGTGGAAGGCCATCATTCAATTCCAGATCTGACAGAATCAAAACAAGCGATATGGAAATCATTCAATGTTGCTATTATAATCAGTCAAACTCAGAATCAAAACAAACCCAGGCAAGGATGATTGTCATTCAAAATCCATCCAGTTTCGCAGTCCAAATGTAAATGAAAGTAATTATAAAATCTAATGCTGTTCATAGGAACTATTCTATTCAGTTTTGATTCAATTCTTCTTCAAATACCCTAGAAAAACTAATATTGCAATCATTGCATCTAGTTTTAGAGAAATTGGCAAAAGCGAATGACTGTTTCATTCAATGAAGTCAATTTCTCATTCTAGTAGCAATGATAGTGATATTTTTTTTTCTAATGTATTTGAAGAAGAATTGAATCACTTTGATTAGAATAACACTTCTATGAACAGCATCATAACATTTTGTTTTTGAACATATTTGCAGCATATAATAATAGATCAAAATTTTTCGTAGAAATAGGTACACTTTATTGAACATTTCCCACAAAACCCATACTAAATAACCAGGATGACCACTACCTTTTTATTCATTTCACAATTCAATCAAGCCGCAAATCTTTCTGCCGACAACTTGAAGGTTTTCACTGTGGCCACTTCGACCGCCGCATTTGTTTATTTTGTTTTACTATCGTGAGCTGGTGCGCCAACAGCAAAATGAAAAGCCAAACTAAAATAAGATGATTTTCGTAATGGGGCTGTGATGAAATATAGTCAGCTTATTTTCAAGTTATGCTATGCGAGCTCATGCACTTTCTGTCATTTCAAATTTATCGGGATAACATCCAGAATGTAATAATACAAAACGTGGATAAAAATCCATCAAAATTGTGCGGAAAATCATTCCATTCAGTTTCAGGAATGATACTTTGAGCGGTGAGGATTTTCATTCTGTGCATTGAATGATTTTCGGTATGAGGCACAGAGGAAATAATTTCAGATGGTTTTGTGATGATAATCAATCACAGCAAACCCTAAGTAAAACTCATTTATACATTGTGTCAATTCTAATTTTATAGTAGGATGATTTTCATCCAAGAGGGCACAAAAAACTCATTTTGCTGTAAAATCATTCAAAATTTCGATTCTGCGGTTTTGTACCGCATTGAATGAGAAATCATTCTCTGTACGGCGGGGGTTTTCGTTCAGTGTATAGAACGGGGTTCGGAATGGTTTGGAACTGTGGTAACCGCGTGTGTTAAGAACGAGAGTGTACAAAAGACTGATTGTTCGGCTGCTGCGCTGATGCGCGTTAGCCAGCTATCGCGCCACCATGAATGTGCATGCATGCATACTAATGCGCTGTGCTATGTGAACAAGTCTAGATTGAGTTTAAATAAGGGCGAAAGTAACATGAGAGAGTTCTCTTCGTCGACTCTCTCTTCTGCAAATTAAAGTGACAAGATGCAAATTCAATCGAACTTTTTTACACTTAAACGCTAGATTGCATCGCAACCTAGCGATTTATGACCAAAAAATGCAACCATACTTGCATCTTGTCACTTTAATTTGAAGAAGAGAGAGTCGATGAAGAGAACTCTCCCATGTTACTTTCGCCCTTATTTAAACTCAATCTAGAAGTAAGACACTCGTCACCACATCCCCCTTTCTTTAATCGAAATGTCTGGTTTTAACTGTTCTTATGTTCAACTAACCCTTTAGATTTTCTAATGTAGTTAGTTCTCTTAACAGATATGGTCAGCAAAAAGTCATATTTGTTATTTATGAGTTTGATACATTTCTCGATGTTGCATCTAATGGAACAATGATACCTATTGGCTATTTTTGAATCTTCTTAACACTGTATTGTATGATTGTATCCAACTATACTGAATCAGTATTACTGATGTATCTAATGTACCAATTCTTACAATTATTTCTGAATTGTGTAGAATTGCAGAACAGCTACTCTCTCTCCCTTTCTTTAATTTTATTATTATATTTTTTTTTATTATTAACACTACAATCGCCTTGTTTTATTAAGTTTTAGTTTCCCTTACTCAGAGGAAAATATTTACACACACTTAGAGAGCACACTTTCCACTTTTTTTTTAGAGTAAGTTCATCAATACTTTTTGATATAAGCTTCCAGCTTTCAGCTTTTAGGAAATATCGTGCACCAATTGTACTTTACCAGTGCTACACGTACTCAGTCAATCAACTTTGAACGCTTTTAGTGAATTTAATCACAACTCTTCAATATGCAGCCATTGTTTACTGGCTGTCTTTAACCTTCCTATTGCATCATGTTGGGAATAGCTTGCTGACGTAGTGTACGATTTGGGTCAAACATTATACTAACGCCAAAGGAGAGCTAACAATTCCGAACGTTGTACACTATGAGTATTGCCTAAAAAAAATCCATATGAAATAAACACCTTTTTCAAAGGATTACAATCATTACATCATTGATCCACATACATACATACATCCCCTACATACACATAGATCCACAGATCGGGTTAATGTCACCAAAATTGCATTGTCATGGAGTTAAAGACGTTTCTAACGTATCGGACTCAAAATATCCACAAAGATGTTCTGAAGGTGTTTTATTTTAAATTTTTTTTCCACTTCAGTGTACGTTTGGTGTTTTATAGCTCAGCGATTTTCAAAGTTATACAAATTCCTATGAAATAATACATATGCCTGATATTCATCACAATTGATACCATGTATAATTTGGCTCAATAAAATATGTGATTACAACAATAAATAATGACTGGTTCAGTTGGGATATAAAACATCAAATTGAATTGTTCCTCCAGTAACATATCGAGAACATTTCACTGAAATGCGATTATTTCATCCAAAAACGGAAATAAGATTAATTCAATCAATCACTGTTACTAGTATGGGCCGGATTAAAAGGTTTCCTGTTGATTGTTATCCTGACTTTATAACTCTAGAGCACAAAAAAATTGGTATTTGTTTTTCGTTTGTCAATTTGTTAAGTCACAATTGTTTTTTTTTTTCGTACCTAGCGATGAATCTCTCCGAGTAGTCTTGCAAAACAATAAACTGCTAACCCTCGAGCAGCCGCGTCTTCGACCGCTCTCAGCGACAGCACGTTTATGCTGTGTACCACAATGATGCGTGTATTCAGTCAGTACACGACGCGACCACTTCCGGGCTAATTGTTTCCCGCCATAGATTTACCCTAATAAACCAACACCATACACGGAGCGTAATATAGATGGTTCAACAATACCACATACTGTTCGAATTGTATCCCGAATTGGTGGTTGAGCACGTCTTATGGATATCGTTTATGCGGGTATGTTCCAATTTAGCAACTTAAACTAAGTAGAAATTGTCATCAACATCCGATGTCCTTCCATGTCATCATTCGTCGTGAAGAATGATATACGCAATATTCAAATGTAGCATTCAAGATAACTGTAAGCACTGTTTTCGCTGTAATTTCATAACACATTTTTTTTCTGTGTGAAGTGAATTTAATCACAGTCTCTTATTCCTACTCTCAGTGAATTCAATCACAATTTCAACTATACTATCTAATCAGTATCATTCATTCGTTGTTTTCTTCTCTGAACGGTAGTGAATTTAATCACAACATTATTTGTACTCTCAGTGAATTGAATCACTTCTATCTTACTTTTTTTTCTTCTTCCTGTTAGTGAATTTAATCACAAATTTGTTGGCTTCCTAATTAAATCAAATGCCCTAATATTGATACACATACTTTCGGTGACACTTCTTCAGCAGATTCCGTGCGTTCTGACAGTGTTGCATTTTCACCATTTTCCTGATCATGAGATGTATGTTGCCTGTATACAATTATACTGTGTTCTGATTTCTGATAATCGTTGGCCAAAACCAAACTGATGGCAAAACGAAAGTGATGAGAAGTGCGAATAATTTTGTAACACGATCGTTCATTCGTGTGGGCCAGCCATACGGAATGGATTCATTGCACAAAGTACTGCACGAACGCTCGAGACGCACGCATGAATAACATTCATGTATACCATTTGCACAAACCTTCCAGCCAATGATGTATCGTGATGACTTCAAGACATACGCTTAACAATGAAAAAGAATAACCAAAACGAATGATCGGTGTCCATCCAACCTAATGGTGTGCTGCTCGTACGGGATCCTGTATGATACAATAGATAGTGACAGAGCGTTCATTTAGTAACAACGAATAAACGCACCTCAACCCTTTTTGTCAGAAAATCCCAGTGCGTCCTTTCTCTACCATCTACATCACTCCTTCAGTGAATTTAATCACATTCCTTTCTTCTTGTTTTCCAAGTGAATCAAATCACGACCATATATATATGCTACCGTGGAAATTGTACACAACAGCCTCAATGCGCATCTAGTGAATTTAATCACAGTCCAATCAAAACTATATGATTTTTCTATGGATTAGATGAGTCTTGATAACGTGATATACAGGTAAGCAGCAATCCGAATCTGAAACGCCTAAAACTCTTCTTATGTATATACTGCAAGTCTATGTACGATGTTTTCAACCTGAAAGAACAAATTAAAATAATAGAAGCAAGCGGGCGTATATAAGCACTACATGTGAAGATATTTTGCATGACTACGCTGAGAGTGTCTGGGTTCAATTATATTCGTTTCAGGAACTTTTTATAGCGAAATTTACTTGACTTCCCTGGCATAGAGAATCTTACGCCTGCTACACGATTTACAGGAAAACTCTCAGTTTATAATCTTGGAAATGCAAATAGTACACTAAGCTCTGGCTAAACATTTGATTTTTTTTTACGGTGCAAATGCTTTAATAACGCGTTAAATACTCGTTTTCTCTGTTAAACGTTGGGTAACTCAATACAGCAACATTTACCATACCGGGTTTATCAGTCATACGTGAGAAAAACTTGGAAGATGACAGCGTTGCGTAACTGACTGAAACATTCTGGAAATATCTACTAAAAACCAATACGTCCTATTTTTTTTTATTTATTTTTTTTTTTGTTGTTTAGGTATATACAGATTATTGTTTGTTATATATCTACGCTGAAATGGAACCAGAATACATTACTTCATACTGCTATTTGTGGTCTGATATTTATTTGAAACAAGTTGCAGAATTGCGTTTACCACCGCCCAGCAAACTGTAGATTTAGATTTAGGAGCAGTACGTTATTTTATAGATTAAGCTGTATTTGAACAAACGGAAACAAACTTTGTTTAAGGACATAAGTAGGCATTAGTTGAAACTAAACCGTAACTTCTTCGTCAATTACCCACACAATTAGTGTATCTAACACTGTAAGCTCACAACCGTCTTCAGCGATGCTCTAGAAGTTTTTTTTTTCGAATAATGGACCAAACCCTCGTGCCTTACGGTGAATCTATCATCTAATAAATAGAGTTTATTAGCTGGTACGGAACGATCCGTTTAATCTTGCAGTAATCGTGTTTAACCTCAAGTGAATTCAATCACGGTACCACGGTCTAGTGAATTTAATCACATTATCTACACAATTTCATATCATACAAATGAATCATCAGAACTCTATTCTGATTTCAAAATAGTAACAGTAGAAATGGTAGCTGTTGGACCTCGCACTGTCGCCGGCGTCGTCGTTGGCTGCTTCTAGCATGCAGAGCGTGTGCAGAAGCAGCCCATTGAAGAGCCACCGCTTTAACACCACAGCAGCCTGATCGTGCGTTGGACTCCACACACGCAGCAGAGCAGCGCACCGCTACTATTCACTATTATTTAATTTCATTTACATTGTCCGTACTATCGCTGCCGCCTATAAAAGCGGCAGCTGATTTTATGTAGAATTAGTTGTAAGAATCGAACCACCACAGAACAGGAGCACTGCCTCTCTGTGGTGCTCACTAAACGTGACTTAAAAGTAGTCCGTCGTCGTCTCTTCTCCGGGAGAACATTACACAACGTGGGGCCTTTTCTACCGCTGGACGAAACAGTAGCATTTTATATATTTCAAAAACTTTGTGTTTTTAGTTGGCCTTTATTGACTGAGGCCACGGAGTACAAGCGCTATGCAATATAATACGTCAGTACTGAATTCAGTAGTACTTAGCGAACAAAAGCGCTTCAAAATGTCCAAAATACAGCACAGAACATTAAATCACATAGGTACGTACCTTTCTGCCCGTTTCCATTTTACCTTACCTGACCAATCGTCTTCATTGCAGCTCTCTTAATCACAAAAACAAACGATGATGTGCGTTCTGAAATCTGTGTAACAATTCACCAACATTTTTTTTTTTTTTTTTACTAATTCCAATTTGTCTGAATTGCATTATTCACACTGCGATGAGGCGCTTTGTCACACACATGCCTTTGTTTTGTGCTCTGCTCGCACGCGCAAGGCGCAAGCAAGAAAAAACCAAGGTCACCATCAGCCGCTGCTGTGGCGTCATTATCACCACTGATTATCACCTTTAAGGCCACGCTGCGATTTCATTACCATTTTTTTTCCTTTAATTATTATTTATTGAAGAATCACTAGCTCACTGCACTAATTCATATATATTTTATTTTCTTTCATATTCTTTGACCCATTTTCATTAGAAAAAATCTTCACTCTCACTAGAAGCAGATTCTATTCGCTCTGTTGCCCTTCTTTACTTTTCTCTTCACGCATTTTGTTCGGTAATTTGCTGCATTGAAACTCATAATTACTTTAACCAAACAATAATGCACGGATCGATTATACATTGCGCTTAATATCGATTTCGTAAAGCCGAAAAACCCACGCGATTTCGTTTTTTTTATCCTCGTCGCCACTTGTGGTAACCGCGTGTGTTAAGAACGAGAGTGTACAAAAGACTGATTGTTCGGCTGCTGCGCTGATGCGCGTTAGCCAGCTATCGCGCCACCATGAATGTGCATGCATGCATACTAATGCGCTGTGCTATGTGAACAAGTAAGACACTCGTCACCACAAAAGTCACAAACAGAATCGTACCGCAGGATATGAGAGGAAGACCAAACCACAACCAAAGGCGAGAGTTGCGAAGTCCGATGAAGAAACGTTTGCATTCACCGTCGGAGAAGATGCTGCAGTTAACTGGATAGTGGACTCAGGAGCCAGTTCGCACATGAGCGCCAACGAGAAGTATTTTGTCACTTTGGAAGACCTTCGGAACGACACGCCGCGCTATGTGACAGTTGCTGATGGCAAGCGTGCTGCGGTGAAAGGAATTGGAAAGTGCAAGATCAATTGCTATGGACAAAATGGAGAAGAAAAAGTAATCCTGTTAAGCGATGTACTCTTCGTTCCGGACCTCGACATGAATCTGGTATCCGTCGGCAGTTTGGTGCAAAAAGGTGCTGGAGTCACGTTTGACGAGATTGGATGTATCAAAAATGGAGACCGAATCGCTGCTGTTGCACCTCGGAGAAATGGACTGTACCATATTCGTCTGGTGGTTGAACAGTGTTGTACGAAGGACTGCATTCATAAATGGCATCGTAAACTTGGACACCGTGATGCTGAAGCTATCCGTGAATTGGAGCGCCGAGAGCTAGCAAGTGGCATCGAGGTTCGGCATTGTGGAATGAAGATGACCTGCGAAACATGTCTCCAAGGAAAGATGTCACGTCTACCGTTTCCGAAAGCTTCAAAAAGAAAGTCAAGCGTGATACTGGACCTGGTTCACAGTGATCTTTGTGGACCAATCAACACGGTTACACCTGGAGGGCGGCGATATTTCCTCACCTTTATTGACGATTTTAGTCGATATTCTACGATGTTCCTGTTGCGAGAGAAATCCGAGACATTTGAAGCGCTGAAAGATTTTGTGCAGTACGAAAACCCAGTTTGGCAGAGTACCCAGAATAGTCAGGTCGGACCAAGGTGGTGAGTACTGCGGTAACGAAGTCAAGAAGTTCCTGAGAAACAACGGGATCTAGCAACAGTTCACCGTGTCGTATACGCCGCAACAAAACGGCGTTGCAGAGAGGAAAAATCGTTCGTTAGTGGAAATGGCACGATGTATGATACTGGACAGCGGATTGGACTATGTATCGCTATTGGGGAGAAGCCGTTAGTACTGCCAAATACCTCCAGAATATTTTGCCGACGAAATCTGTTCAAAACACTCCATTTGAAATTTGGCACGGAACCAAACCGGATTTTGGACCACTGAAAATCTTCGGATCGCAAGCATACGTTTTCATACCTCAACAGAAACGGAAGAAGCTGGAACCCAAGTCAGTCAAGATGACCTTTGTTGGATATTCGGATCAACACAAGGCGTGGCGTTTCATTGATACAGAATCGAACAAGATCGTAGTCAGTCGTGATGCACGGTTTTTTTATGACAAGCACAGCTACAGCGGAGAATTCTGGTGAAGTTCTCAAGAAGGAAAACGATGCTGCTAAGTTTTTTCTATCGCCGATACCGACCAGAGGAGAAGAAATCAAGGCGCCAGTTCTACCTGATGACAATGAAGAAGATTTTATTGGTTTCGATGACTGCAGCATGTATGAGGATGCAAACGACCATGATGAATCGGATGATACCGTTGAGGATTGCCAAATTCAGGAGGACATGAATATCCTGCAGGAGGAGTTGACTGCTGAAACACCAAGAAGATCGACTCGTTCAACGAAAGGTGTGGCACCTGAGCGGTTTTCTGCGAATGGAAAAATGGTGGATCAATCGTCTAGTGAACCACGTACATATCAAGAAGCCATCAGTGGTCCGGAGAAAGAATCCTGGAAGGCAGCAGTGGAGGACGAGCTCAAGTCACTGAAGCAAAACGGTGTTTGGGAACTTACGACGTTACCCGCTGGAAAGAAAGCCATTGGTTCGCGATGGATCTTCAAGAAGAAAGAGGACCAGTCTGGAAGAGTCATCCGGTACAAGGCCCGCTTGGTAGCCCAGGGCTTTACTCAACGATCAGGACTGGATTATGATGAGGTTTTTGCGCCGGTAGCTAAGCAGGCTACGTTCAGAATGCTGTTGACAATAGCTGCCAAGAGGAAGATGCTCGTAAGACACGTGGACGTGAAGACTGCCTACCTCCATGGAGAACTTGAAGAAACAGTATAGGGTAGGTAATCATGAATTGAACCAAATTGCGGCTTTCTGAAGCAGCGGCACTTTTGATCGATTTTTTCATCCACATGGGAATAATTTACTACGGTAAGGTCTCACGTATATGAAAGCCACGGGTATTAGCTTTCCGTAAAGTGGCAAAAAGTTAACATTTGCACCAAATTTCATTGAGAAATTCAATTATTTGTCAATAGTGATTTTAATCTTAATTTGAACCATCGTAATCATAATTTCCCGGGTAACCACTAAGCATTTGAATAAGCCGTGTATCAGCCCGTATTACGCATTTAAACTGCTTGCTGCCCTACATAAGCAGTTCGAATGCATAGCTGCCTTGAGTTAGCATAAGCTGTGCTGCTCAAAAGCTTTCGGCTGTTAATTAGCATTTCAACTGCTTGAAGTGGTTTCACTTGGGAGCATACAGAATGCTTTTCAACTGCTCTTTAAATGCTAGGAGCAAAAAGGTTGGGAGATATGTTACGCATTTGGCAACACATTTTGTCTCTCTCTTACAGAGCCTATGCTTCTGTTTACAAATTTGTGCATCTTATTTGTTTCTTCATTTTCCCCTACTCATCCAAAAGCACCAAAGAAAACATTACTGCAGCTGGATTGGATTGGGAATTTGTCCATAAAAAATCACCAATTATTTATCATTTCGTCGGAAAATATGTGACGAATAGGTGGATGCTTTGGTGGATCATAGGATTGTTTGAAAGAGGGAAGAAACAATCTTATTCCACAGTTATTTAAAAGAAGGGATCGTAATGCTCTACCACATTGAAATATCTCAATGAAAACAAGTTTTGGATGTTGAATCTGAAGCTGTTATCGAATCATTCTTTATATTGGCGATTAAATCAACGCACGCCACCGGAACAGCTTTAGCATCGTGGAACAGGAGCAACAGAATCCGAAGCAGATATGATTAATCAATCTCCAGATCGTAAGTTCAAACCAGGGGGAGCGACACTAGTTTTGCCAAGCCAAAAAACCTCAAAAAAAGCTGAAAAAAGCTCAAAAAAGTCGCTAAAACCCACAAAAGTTTTGCGGGTTTTGCCGGGTTTTTTCGAATTTTTTTGGCTTTTTTTGGGGTTTTTCGTCTTGGCAAAACTAGTGTCGCTCCCCCCGGTTCAAACCTACATCACTATAAAAATCAGCAAAAAAGTACCACCTAGCACCGGCTGGAATATGGGAGGACGATGAAGCGGGGAAGCAGGCTGAGAGAACGAGAAGCAGACGTCAATCTATTTTTGTTTTTTTTTTTTGCTCGACGAGGCGTTACGCTTCTTTGACATTTCGTCACGACGTTCCTGAAGGGATAGCACTAAGACAGCCCGTTATTTTGCCAAAACCTGCTGTGAGGTAGCACTACAGGCGCATATACGGCTAATTAGCATTAAACGCCTTGTCGTAAAGGCTACTATAATGCTGAAGGAATGCTATTTTAAATGCTTACTGGTTACTTGGGTTGAACCAATTTTAATCTAGATTTGAACTAGTGGCGGCAGCAGCTCGAGCAATTCCCGCAACAGGCAATTTCATGCTAAACAACTAAAAATCACATGGATCTGCTAATTCTCATAACTCTTTTTCATTGAGCAGTGGAATTTCAGCTCAGAATGTTCGGAATCCTTCAGGAATTCGAAAACTAAATTTGGAATTTTCCATCGCCCAAGAGTAAACAAAGCAACCACTAGCGCAGTCTGAAGGCCAACACTGGAAGCTCGCCCCCATTCACTAGTTCAAATCTAAATTTCAAATGGTTCAATTCAAGATAAGATTCTCCAAGTAAGAATTACTTAAATTTGATAATTTTATGACAAATAATGCGGAATATTATTCGGTTGGTCGATTCTACGATAAATAAGCTTTCATTTGACGTGTTCACTTATTGCGTGTGATACAATGCATGAGCTGTACGACTGCACCGAAAATGTGCTTTCTCTGGGGGAAAATGGGTGGAATCTCAGTGATTTTTCAATTGCCTGTTTTCCACAACCCGGGAGCTTCTTGACAGCTGCCGAACAACGTCAGCGTACCTAAAAATTTTGGTCCGGGTGGTACTGTCAGATTCAAAGCGGCAAGCGCTACTTTTGAAAAGGACGAAACCCGACAATAACAAACCGAACAAAAAATATTGAAACATTAAACAGAAACCTTTATTTGTTGTTTTCGTTTTTTTGTGGTAGATAAATGCAAATTAGGTGCGGAATAATGAATTTGTTTATTAGAAGCGAAAATTATATCTATAAAACAAGTAAAGGCAAAGTAATCAGCTTTCATAAAATTAATAAGAAACTCATGTTTTCTTCTAGTGCGGTTATTAAGCACCAGCAAGTAATAAATTAGGTTACTTATGCTAACATTTTACAGCTACATATCTGGTGGCCAAGTCAAAATGGAAGTTAAAAACAATCATTTGCAGATGTTTTTTTTTTCGAGTTTGATCTGCGGTTTGGTCTAGAATGCGCAGTCACCAATTAATATGGAAGACCGTTTAAACATGTGCTTTTATTACATTTCTTACAACAACAAAAAGAAAAATCAAAATAATTTCAATTTAATGAACATTAGTTTTTGCGCTTCTGTTGAATACGTCCTTTTGATACAAAACGCTAGCCTCTTGTTGGCTTCCACTCACCACGAAACAAAAAGATGTTTTCGCATGGACAAAAACTGTTGCGCCAGTGAAGGATGGACCCGTTGTTTACGAACAGTAGCGACATCTTCGATTTGCAAGTAGGTACGCGAAACTGAGCTCATCTGTCAAGTTACGGGGGGGTTGTTTGGAACAGGCCAATGTTTTGCACATTAAATAGGCCATGTTGATGGCTTGGTTCAAATCGAGGAAGTGAAGTCGAAAGCGCTCGCCTCAAAGAGGTGCGACTGATACGGTATGTTGGGTCCGCCGGAGGTTGAAATAAAAAAAAATCTCGCTTTTGAAGTGAGCTGCTGCTGTGTCGGATGGGGTCTATCATGATGCAACGGAAAAGAAAAGTACACTCAGCCAAAAAAACTAGCAAATGTCGTAAGAAAACCTTATGTTTTTTTGCTATAAGATATCTCTATGAGTTTTCAATGTTTACCTTATGAATTCAATAGTGTGCAACTCAGAATGCATTCTATAAGGTCGTCTTATGAGAATCGTTTTTTTTTGCGAAAAATGTATAACAAAATCTTATGATTATCTGTGCTTTTAGCAGATGAAGGTCATAATTGTTTCGAAATGAATTTCATAAACTTTTTATGAATTAGAGAGTATTTCTTAAGACTATCTCATGAAAACCATATTGTTTTTGCATCCGTTTTTAAAATTCATAATTCCAAATTATGAATCTCTCTATTTATACCAATATGAATTTCATAATTGGTTCCAGACGATTTACATATGGGCGATCTAACGTTGCATGAATGAAGAAGAATAATTCAGTAACAAATTTTGAAAACGACGTATAATCAATGGTGTAGCATTGATTATACGTCGTTTTCAAAATTTGTTACAGAATTATGGTTTGTATATCGTCCATGGTATAGCATATAGGGAGTGATTTTAAAAATGCTTCAGTTAAATTGAAAACAATATCTAATTTAGAACGGTCTATTTCACGGGGTAGACTGCATGCAGTTACACACAATATTTATATAGTTTAGAAATATATCACCGTGGAATAAACCACTTTTAAATATGGTTTTGAATTTAATACAAGCATTTTAAAAATTACTCTCATTGCTTTACTATGAACGATTTTCGAATAATCATCCCTCCTTTTTCATTCAACGTTAAATTTTCAATATATAACATATAATTGGGGATGTGTGGTTCATCTAAAAAAAATCAAATTTAGTGAAATGACACTTTATTTTTTATTAGAGTTACAATGTGTCCTAAATTTCTAAAAAAAAAATAGCAACGAATTATAGTGTTACCTAAGTCTAAAGTAGTATTTGTTATTAACTTCACTAACATTGAGTGTTTGACCGTCAGTTATGATCATATTGATAATGGACATGACTCCCTTTCTGCCCAATGCTTCATATGCTAATAGATGATCAGAAAAGTGTCCTATCTTCCAATCTCTGCAAATGGCATACATATCCTCGTTATGTTTGACAAATTCTTCAATTTCTAACAATTTAAGTTCGGTATCTTCTGTTATGGTCAAGAAATGTCCTGTTGTGTAATAAACACCTTCATATTTAATCGTATTAGCAAATGCAATAGTTTCATTCCCATCAAATGGAAATCGACCTCGAATATTCTTCATATATGGTCTAGAATTAAGAGTTTGAATACTAAATTTGTTTTCTTCCTCGGTTGTGAAAAAACTTTTGAAATAGAGATTGTGACTGAATTGTAAGCATGATTTAACGCATAATGTGTAAGCGATGTTTTTACGGGAGGTAATTACATGTGCATATTCCTTAAATTTTTGATGTTTTGCCTCATTTCTAATACAGCTCATTCCTTCTATTGGACCACACTTTTTTATGATTTCAGGGTAGTGGACTAGGAAATGGTGCTTAGGCTTTAATGAATCTTGGAATAATTGTTGGTACAGTTTATGATGTAGTTCTATTTTACTTTTTAAAGTAGGTATGGCAATTTCTGAGCATGTCGACGAACTGATTAAGTCTCCAATTTCTACTAAAGTTTTACAAAAAGTCCAAACCGAATCATTAAAATCAGTGATAAAAGGCCCCAATATTAAAGTGAAGTTCTTACAAAACGATTTCATTTCTGCAGCAGTCATACGTACGGTAACGGTTTTTCCTTTTTGCTTTTCCCGTGCTAGCTCAAAATCAGGTATTCTTCTTAAGCTGCTATCCGTTAATGACTTTGCTATGGCATGAATTCTTGTATTTAGCATTTCAATAGTCAGCCAATGTTTTTCTAAAATGAAATAATTGAGTGCGGCGGTGAACCCGTACTTGCAAATTCCGTTGCTGAACATATCGTGCATAACGTCGACACTAGGATTCTCTATTACATGAAAAGATTTTAGTTGATTGAAAGATGAAGGTCCACTAATACCGGTAACAGAATGCTTATCTATGAGTAAATCTTCTTTATAGTTTTCAACATTTCGTAAAAATTCAACGTATTCCTTATCATCACTTTGAAGCTGCGTTCTATGCCTCCGGCAAAACCGGCAATAGAAATTGGCGTTAAATCCGCTCGATAACTGCAGTAAAGTGTGTACTCCTAAATTGTCACCTTGGAACAGACAAAGGACGAAACGAACTCTAACCTGACGCGATTCTAATTGAAAAGTTATTCCTTCATCTTCGAGTTTTTTAAACGGAACTAACAACATGTCAACCAGTTTGTTAACACCAGTTCGACTAATTACTACTTTTCTAATAAACCCTCCAACAAATATATTCCATAACTTTGACCGATGTTCCGCAGGAAGTGTCGGGAAGTTGAAATATATACCGCAAATTGAATCAACTTTACTGTGTGAACTTTGGGGGTCGTTTACCTCGAATTCATCTGCATAAAGCCAAATGGGTAGAACATAATTGTAATCGTTTTGTGAATATTTCGATTTAATCTGTTTCCATAGAGATCCGTTTACAAAATGTTGTATATCAGGTGATTGTTCTAATTTAGCGGTGTAATCCAACGTTTGCTTCAAAATGTCATTAGTTTCAAAAAATGATCTTATTTGAAATTCAATTGGGTTCAAAACTAAACATGACTTTCTTGCCTCTTCGGTTATAACTTTTTTAACGAGATCATTATCAAGTAATAATATTGATGGCTCTTGATAAACATTTAGGTTTTTCAAATATTCCATAAATTTGTAATCGCTGTCAATAAACTTAAATGCATCCTTCAATTCTCTGAGATACTTATGGTATTGGAATTTTTTCTCTGTTTCTAATATCTGAACATTCATGTTCTCAATGTTCTCTGCTGCTGTTGAACAGAACTGTTGAACAAATTTTTGAATTTCTGTCACATCCTGTCTAGAAAAATTCGATTTCTGATGTAAACGGAGAGTTAACTCTAGAGCTGATGTTCTTAAGTTATTGGAATCTGATTGGCATTCTTCATTACTGGTAATACGTTCAGAATCAATGACTAATGTTGGATCTGATGCTGGAATATTTTTATGACTAAATCCGGAACCTGAAGCTAACTCTGGAGTATCAAATTTATGATTTTTAAGATGCCTTTTAAAAGAGTATATGTTTGAAAAAATTTGAATGCAATTAGGATATGAGCACCTGTAAGAGTATTCAGCTGGAAGTTTATGAATATCTGCTACATGTTCCAACAGGTCATTTGCTGTTGCAAAATGGCTGGTACAGTTGGGTACGCAACACGGAAAGATCATTTTGCCTTAGGCTCGAGATAGTCAATCAGCTTGTTGATGACCATATATCCTCCTCCTACTGGGTTGACTCCATACACGAACTGTTCTATGAACATCCACACAAGCTTTGTAGCTACGGGATACGGCAGACCCAGAATGATTCGCAGCTTAGTGAGCACGTCAATGCCACGTACGATTTTCGGACAAGTGTATTCAATCGTTTTGTAAATGATGATACATTTGCCGTCAATCGTCGATAGATCAGAACCGAGTACGATAAGTTTTGGTGAAATCGGTTCTTGTTGACCTGCTTTTCCGTCCAGATCTTTCTGCAACTCTGCAAGCGCCAAATCTCGAGTTTCAGCCAGCAAAAAGATGTCTTCTTGAGCAAGGGGAATGGTTGGCTTGAAACCCTTCGTCGCCCTAACTGGTGCCAAAACTGTACACAAAGCTCGAAGCAGGACAGGCAGTTTAATATCTGTTGAAAAAGAAATACGTTTAAATAATCATATAGTCAATTCTGTAACATAAACTCAAAAAGACGTAAAATTCGAATCATCTTCGCCGTGATCTGGTTTAACAGTAAAATCAAAAGTGTTTCTAGCTGAACCACTTACGTCTTACGTTATGTTACGTTTTTTCATCTTTGGTTATATTAGTCTATGGTTATATATTTACCTGGCGGTGTGTCCTTGTTCCTTAGTGCCTTAACCAAGTCTTTCGCGGATGAATCTTTAGCGTTCTTGCTAACATATGTTGCGACCTGATCAATGAGAGGACCCCACTTTTTCGTTCCTTCAGAAGGGAGGCCTAATCCCAACATTTGAAAATCCACATCCAGCTATAAAATAAACATTATTTTTAGTTTTTTTTTTGTATTTTCTTATACTGATGTTCGATACGTTAATTGTGTAACATAACTCCAGTTTATCATTAAATAGGGGTATCAGTTAGAATTATCGTCAGCTTTACTCTTTTTGTCTTGCAATGTTTTTTTTTTCAACCGATTTAGTTTGAAATTGGCCTTAAAATGTGTTGTACTTGTATTTGGGGGGCGACATTAGTTTTGCCAAACCGAATTATCCCATAAACGCCGAAAAAAGACAAAAAAATCTGTTAAAATCCGCAAAAGTGTTGCGGTTTTTTTTTTGTTTCTTTTTTTGGGAAACTTCTGCTTGAAATAACTAGTGTCGCCTTTTGACTTGTATCAAAATTTTGAAAAAAAAAAAACTGACGATTTGAATAAATTAACCTCCACCCCCAAGGCGAAAAGAACCGAACTGCCGAGTACCTTCAGTCACCCTATATTCTTTGGAGCCATGCCTCTGTTTGTCTGTGGTAAAACAGTAAAACAGTTGACCTTATAGACACTATAGATACTATAGACTCGCGGAGACATGGTTGAGCAATACGATTTTAATGTATTTTACCGTGAATTTAGAGTATACCGAGCAAATGTAACGTCACGCAATCTATTGTCGCAATTAGAATGGTGACGTCATGCTCGTTTGACGACATTAACTGACAGTTCGTTTGGCTACAGTTGTCTTCGCCTCCGCGAGTCTATGGTATCTATAGTGTCTATAGTTGATCTACCCCACAAGCCGAATATTATCCTCTACTGTATACAATGACAAACACCACTTACCAGTTGGTATCCAAATTCCTCACGCAAGTGTGGATATGAATCGATGAGCTGTTGTGACTTGTTGTGTTGTCTGAGTAAGTGTTTTCTTCCAGGAAAACTGATTCTCCACTGCGCCGAAACAGTCATCCACGGAGCTGTATTGATTTCCAGCCAAGCAATTGCCTCTGCAACCTCTGGGGCTATTCCAACCTCTTGCTCAGCGGTCATGGGTTTAGTCCGGGCTTCTTCTTGCTTAGCGTTTCGGCGATTCCTCTGATTCACATAGTTGATGTGACTGAAAAGCTTCCCACGTGGATTCGAGCGTTTTGGTCCGGGTATGTAATATGTTTCCTGTAAGAAAGTGACAACATTTGAATAATATATGCAATCAAAGTTCGATAGGTGCAACATGTTTGTGTTTTAGTTACCGAATGATGTCGGACTCTTTTGATAACTGAAACAACTGACAAAGAATTGTCAGTTAACCCTAGCAGGATGTTGGGATCGAATGACCCAAACAGGCACGCTGAACGTGCACTACGCCATCGTGGTGCGAAAATTCTAACATCTTAGGAGGGTTAATTGATAATCCTTCATTGACTTGACCCAACCCAGACCCAACTAATGGTACTTGAAAATACTAAACTGTTAAACATACCTTGGACTCCTTCTCAAACAAACTGATGATTACTTCGCTCAGATCGTTCAATGCATCGGATGTGCATTTTCGTTTTCGGTCCAGATGATACTTCCCGACTGTTTCAACTACCAACTTGCGTCCAGTTTCCGAGAGAGAATGTGTTTTTGCCGTTTTCAGGATTAGTTTTCCAAAATCGCTTTGATTTAACATAGATCGAAGAATGGTTGGCGTCAGTGGCGGAAGATCTTCTGGTTTTTGTTTTCCTTCAGGCAGCTGTTAGAAAAAAACAAAAGTAAACATCAGACATTTCAAGTTGAGGTATTTATCACGAACACTAATGTATATCTACTGGTAGAAAGTACACCTACTTTTGCTGGGAATAGCTGTATGCTTATTACTATTTTTCTCAAGTAACTCAAGAAATGTTGGTAATACACCGTATAAAGTGCGCACTTCAAAATAAAAACCACTATTGGTAAGAAAATTCGTTGCAACGTTAACAAAGTTCAAATGGCGAAAAGTGGCTTCGGGAAATTGCAAGGCATTGAGTGAGGCATGGAATATTAAACAAACAAAAAGTTGATATTTTTCATCACACTTTTACACTGAACAAATGCACTCAAATTTTAGAGTAAAAAATAAAAAAAAAAGCAAACAAAACTTTTCCAGAGTATAAAATCTGACGATTTAGGCGCTAATGAAGATGAAACTAGGCGTTTTAGTGGAATACTTTCTTTTTAGGCGCTAACATTATTTGTCCGTCGTAATTATGGTTTTTGGCTCACTGTGCATTAATGGTTTTAAGTTTTTAATCCAACCTCGAACCCAACATACCTTATCAAGGGGCTGATTTTCTTGATCCGTCGGTTCCTGTTCGGCTGGGTTTTCTGTCACAGCATCTTCGTCGACCGGCCATGCATACGTTCCAGGAGCCGGAGTAATGTCCTCTTGCTTTGCCACAGATGAGCGGTTTTTGGAAACGGTTGGATTGGGCCAAACCAAAGAACCAATTTCCAGTTCTTGCAACTGCTTCCTCGAGCTTACTCTCGACGGTCCCGGTTTGCAGTTCATTGGATCCGAGAACGGGTCATACCAGCTTGTTGGCTCGATCAAGAGCTCGGGTTCCTTGATCTGGACGATTTCCGCTGTCGCTGGGTCCGTCGGTTCCTGATCGGATGGGTTTTCTGCCACAGTATCCTCGTCACCGACCGGCCATTCAGCAGTTCCAGGGATCGTTGTTATGTCCTCCTGCTTTTGAAAAGCCGCCTCCTGTATTTCCTTTCCTGAGGTTACTCCTGATGGGCCCGGTTTGCAGCTTGCCGGATCCGAGGACAGGTCATGCCAATCTAATGGTTCAGGCTCGGGTTTCGTCACCTGGGAAATTTCAGCAACCGTTGTTTGCTGAACGGCAATGTTGTCTTGGTTAACAATACAGACGCCAACTAGATTCTGTAAGAAAAATAAAAGGGTTATAAAAAAGTAAACATTTTTTTTCCAAACTACTTACGTTTCGAACCCTCCAATTGGACACTGATTCCCAAAGCTGCGCTGCATTTAGACTGTGCGGAATTATTGACAGTCTCCGTTCAAAATTTTCCTCGTCGATGGTCAGTAGATCTATCGTCTGTAGACGCACTAGCCGGAAGATCTCGCTGCACTCCGCCGGCACATCGGAAAAAAGATCCGCGATTAGAGCGAGCTCATCGACAACGTACTCCGCCATGTTTACTTTTGATTTTATAAGGTTTGCCTTATGGCTTTTTCACATCAACAAAGGTGATGATAGTCATAAGGTACAACTTATGAAATTTTCAGATCGGTAACACGCGTATATATTTCATAAGGCATCGTCATGAATATTATTCTGGAACATTAAAATTTCATAAGGTTCTTTTAAAATTCCATAAGGCACTTAATGAAATTGAGAATTTTCGTTTTTTCGATGAATCATAAGGTTCAGTTTATGATATTCCTAAGATGATTTGGTTGAGTGTATTGTTCAGTTTGCAGTGGAGCTTTAGGCAAATGGCGACGCGGAATGAACGCTAACGTACCTGGTGGTCAACTTAACGAAGATGGTTGGGTCATGAATGCCGGTTTCTTTGTTCTGGAAAATAGATAAATTTTTGAGACGGAATCGAACGTGTAACTTGCTACTGGAGAGTGACGGGGCCTTTCTGTCTTGGAGTGTTAGTGAGATTGGTGACTATTGAAATAATTGAAATGAAAAATTGAATTAAACATATTTTGGTAAGGGAAAGATGTGGTGGTTTAGCTAAATCAACGGTATGATTAGAGTACCGTGTTGTTATGTGAAGTTTGAAGCGGAGGCCTTCGTGAAGTCCGTTCAAAGCTGTTCACTGTGAATGCAGGATACAAGAATTGTATCCAATTGTTATATTGATTACTATACATGGTGATTTATGAAATGTTTTTCGATGTAGTTCGATTGGTTCAAAACAAAAAAATCGGAACTCTATTTCAACTAACACAGTTTGATGTTGGATAATGAGAGATCCATAAGCCAGCATGACGGAGGCCGGAATGTAAGGCTCAGACTGATAGCCCGCCGCCGTTCACTGTTTTGGTGCGCAATATGATTGAGGAAGGATTTGTTGATCATTTGATTAAGTGAAGGTGATAAGGTTCAAAACATACGAGAAGTATTAATGACAGACTCTCATATGCTTGAGATCATACTTTAGTTTGAATAAACATGAGGTATAGTGGTTCTAGGTATGGTGTTAGAACTCCGAAATTAACTGGTTACAGTGGACTAAGAGCAAGACAGGTTTTTTTTATAGAAGGGTAACTCATGGTTGCTTGAGAATTATTGACAAGCGAATAATGCATTTCCGTGACTCTTCTCATTCGGCTACTTGCTGTTTGACTTTGACGTAGTCGTAGCAAGGTGTTTCAGCGCAGAGTTTGGAATTTCATTGCGAGCCTTTGAGTGGTCTATACTCAGCTTGTGCTACATTCAACGAGTATAACACATCGTGAGGCGACATGCTCGGGAACGCTTCCCGAAATGTGCTGTTTATTCTTTTGTCCGGTTGTCCGGAGAGAAGACGCTCGGCGACGCTAACGAAAGTGATGCATTCGGCAAGAAAAATGTAATGTCATAACTCTTGATTATTATGGCGACACCGCCTGTAACATCATAAATACAATTAAATTAAATATTATGCTACGTTTTAAAAGCGAAAATGCGTTAATTATTGATAAAAATAACGTGTATTCACAGTTGTTTAAAGTCAACTATGAGAGAGTATCAGAAAGTGTTACACATAGTGTTACACTTAGCAATGCCCGTTATTCGCTGCAGCTTGTCTATGTTGGAGTAAGTTCTTTGTATACGTTCGTGAACCATACGACTCGACGAGAGAACATAGACACGCTTGGTTATTGAAACAGAACCAACGAAAGGGAAGAAAACTGCTGAGTGGTTCACTTATCACTTCGGCTGCCAAACACTGTTTCAGCGCTTGAAAGGTGGAGTGCGGATCTGTGCTGATAGTTTCAGTTTTTTTTTCTGCATAGAAGTAATGATTGCACTAAATACACCGTATATCTGCATGCAATAAGGCTTCAGCACTGTGGTTACTTGGGAGGGTTTCTCGACTTTATGGTTGGTGTTCGTAAGTATGGGCCAATCCAAAAGCCTCTGAGGTACAAATCAAATTTCTTGTGTATAAAAAACCAGGGGACCCGCATGCGGCAAGGTAGGCCTACTGCTCATCTTTTGCGAGTGTGTTAGCATATGATTTAATTGGTGTTAGTGTGACTGGCAACGCGACCAGAAGCCTAGTCGAATTCTGCTTGGAAATCGGTTTGTTTAGTCGATGGGGGTGGCCCGCGAAATCGCATTGCGTTGTTTGGGAAGGCCCGCTCGATGCATGTTAGGTAGGCGTAGCTTGTTCGAGTTTGACGTACCTGCACCCTCCCTGTAAAAAACTGTAAGAACTATGTAAGCATCTTTTGTTCTCTCGTATATGGATATTAGACCTGTTCACTTTTTTTGACCTACCCGTGTCACATCAAATTATCAATCCACATGCAAAAACAAGGCTTCAGTCCAAAATTGAGCCAAATTGATAAAGGTTTAGAGGTGTATCAAATCGATTTTGTGTTTTTTCGAGCATTTTCACGAAAATGTGCTTCAATATCCAGAAAATTGCACCAAGAAGGTACCGAAAATACCGTTAAAATATAGTTACAACAATACTCTACAACTTTGCCGAAGACACTACGGTGTTTAAATTGCGTATTTCAAAGTTATTCAACAATTTTCGTTAAAAACCCATCAGAAAATACAATATTTTTACGATTTTTCATGTAAAAGTCATGTAATTTTACATTGTTTTAGGTGACTAATTTTATGAGCTATTGCTCCTATGTGTTCCGAACATTTCGTCCATACATCATTTTAGTGTAGAAATTCGTTTTCATTGACTAATTATCAAAAGTTTGTCACGTTGATACTAAAAATTGTACAGAGTTGCCAGCATAAATAAAACAAAGTTACCCATGATTTAAACGTCATTACACTTCTTTGTCTCATCTGCATCTGTTAAAATTTGGTGCAGTTGGTTAAGCATGAGATTGTGGATTCCAAGATTCAAGGTTCGAGTCCTGGAATAGCATTTTTTTGCGTCTCGATCCTGCTTTAAGTTGATGAAACTACGCACTGCATCTCATTGCAATTTGGCATCATAGCATTGTTTCGGAACCGTGGAGTGCATAGTAAGAAAGAAGTTTCCCTTCATCTTGTAGTTGTGCTGATTTGTGGGTAGATAGATAACAAGTTAGCTCCACCCACAGTTGTCTGTAAAATGTTGCCTCCAGAAGCAGTTCCATCATCGTATTGAATTGTTTTAGCTAAATTGATCATTATCAAACAGATGCTCAATATTTCGCCCAGCTGATATCGTCGACACGATTTATTGTCAACAAGTAAACTAAATATCTAGCTAGTCCTGGAATGGGCTTAATTGGCAGGTCCCGATCATTATTCTTTGGGAGATTGTGTGTAAGTCATGGCAGAATCATCATCCTAACTGCTACAAAGAAAGAAAAAAAAAAGTTTATCATGTATTTGAGCTTGAACCTGGGACCTTCTGATCCGCAAGCTCGAGCCTTACCATCTGCACCATTTCTGATACTTAAATCAAAAGACATTAGAATACTAGAATACGATGGCATGACGTCTTAATCATGGATAACTTTGTTTTCATTCGTGCTGGTAACTCTGTGCGATTTTTAGTATCAACGTGACATACTTTTGATAATTAGTCAATGAAAACGAATTCCTACACAAAAACAATGTATGGACGAAATGTTCGCCTCACAAAGGAGTAATCGCTAATTAATTTTGTCACTTAAAACAATGTAAAATTACATGACTTTCATATGTAAAATCGTAAAATATCGTGTTTTTTCGTGATTTTTTAACTAAAATTGTTGAATAACTTCGAAATACGCAATTTAAACACCGTAGTGTCACAGAGAACAGACGAACATGCTCGAACAAAATTGCTTGAAAATCCTGTGTAAAGAAAAAACATGTTCAGTAGCGACATCGACGGTGACTTTCCCACTCAAAAATTTGTTTCGACACCATGATGGCGCTTTCTGAAGGAATATTTCACTAGCACACCATTAAATTTTCCTACTCAGATTCTGAGCTTTATTTGCTCAAATAACAAGATGTTTATGATTATTTCACTCACCCAGCAACAAAATTTGAGCAACCCATTGATAGTTAGTTTAATTATTTTCAATAAGAAACAAGTTGAGCAAGAATTCAATTATTGTTTTCCAAGTAAAATCAACACATTCTCTTGGTGGAACTATACTAGGGTGCACACTTGGTGACACTAGCGCCAAAAAGTAAAACAACGGCAAATTTGTACCCCGATTCGAAATTTGACAGCGCCGCGTAATGGCCACATTCCCAGTTATTTCAAAACAACCGTTGCATTGCTTTACACAATAGCACTACATGGGCTTGGACGTCTGTTCTCTGTGGTAGTGTCTTCGGCAAAGTTGTAGAGTATTGTTCTAACTATATCTTAACGGTATCTCCGGCATCTTTTCGGAGCAATTTTGTGAATTTCTGAGTAAATTTCTGTGAAAACGGCTAAAAACACACAAAATCGATTTGATACACCCACAGAGAACAGACGAACATGCTCGAACAAAATTGCTTGAAAATCTTGTGTAAAGAAAAAACAAGCTCAGTAGCGACATCGACGGTGACTTTCCCACTCAAAAACTTGTGTCGACACCATGATGGCGCTTTCTGAAGAAATATTTCACTAGCGCACCTTTAAATTTTCCTAGTCAGATTCTGAGCTGTATATGCTTGAATAACAAGATGATTATGATTATTTCACTAATCCAGCAACAAATTTTGAGCAACCCATTGATAATTTAGTTTCATTATTTTCAATAAGAAACAAGTTGAACAAGAATTCAATTAATGTTTTCCAAGTAAAATCAACACATTCTCTTGGTGGAATTATACTAGGGTGCACACTTGATGACACTAGCACCAAAAGGTAAAACAACGGCAAATTTGTACTCCGATTCGAAATTTGACAGCGCCGCGTAATGGCCACATTCCCAGTTATTTCAAAACAACCGTTGCAATGCTTTACACAACTGCACTACATGAGCTTGGACGTCTGTTCTCTGTGATACACCTTTAAATCTTCATCAATTTGGCTCAATTTTAGACTGAAGACTTGGTTTTACATGTGGATTGATAATTTGGTGTGTCACGGAGAATCGGAGAAAAAAAGTTTCAAAGTGAACAGGTCTAATGGATATGCTTGTGATAGATTTCGTGAGATAAAATTTGGAGCACTCAATGAGGTGCTTACTATACAATGATGAGAAGAAAATGGGAATGTTGGCTGCTGTTTGGAGACGGCAGGGATGTCCTGAGATATTGCCCCTCATTGAAGTGATAGTTGATACTAAATTCTAGTTGGTTGTAGCTATTCAAAAGGTAATCTATTTAAGTTGTCATTGTGGATAAGATGAAAATATGTTAGATGAGAGTATCATGCTTCTGCTGTGCATGTATCAAGTGGGTTTTCAGGAATTGAACATTCTAGGCATGATTCTATTTAACTCATTCTGATTTTTTTTTTCTGGAGGAGAGAGATGTAGAGTTATGTGCAATAAAATATAAATAAGGGGTATTTGGTTCAGTGTGGAGATGCGGGGTCGAACTGTCAAAAGAGGGGGAACAGAAAACAACAACAAGGCGAGCACAAAAACAGTATCGGAGGACGGGAACCTTGATCGGACGGAGTAACGATTGAGTGGAGTGCCGCGGCTCCGAGAGCGATTGGAACAAAGCTCCCAAAGGACGATTCTACAACTTGGAAAACAATAATTGAATTCTTGTTCAACTTGTTTCTTATTGAAAATAATGAAATTAATTATCAATGGGTTGCTCAAATTTTGTTGCTGGATTAGTGAAATAATCATAAACATCTTGTTATTCAAGCAAATACAGCTCAGAATCTGATTAGGAAAATTTAAAGGTGCGCTAGTGAAATATTTCTTCAGAAAGCGCCATCATGGTGTCGAAACAAGTTTTTGAGTGGGGAAGTCACCGTCGATGTCGCTACTGAGCTTGTTTTTTCTTTACACAACATTTTCAAGCAATTTTGTTCGAGCATGTTCGTCTGTTCTCTGTGACCGCAGGGCACCGGTATGACCTACGAAGCTATCTCCGAAACCCCTAGACCACCTTTCGCGTCTGAACTAGCCATTCTCCGAGTCCACGTACCACCTCCTCTGTATGCTCCACAAGACGATGTGGGTGATAGCCATTGAAACGGCACTCCAGCCAAAGGCATCCCTACACCACAGACAAACAGACGTAACACTTAGAACAAATTCTTTAAGGTGAATATATAACGAAGCCAAACCTTGAATTTTCAAGAGCACAAATCTGATGAACCGATTGTCGGTTTGCGCTGAAAAGTTGATCTATTGGTTACTCGCTGGTGGTGACCAAACGATCAACTTTTCAGCGAAAACCAACATTCGGTTCTTCAGATTTGTGCTCTTGAAAATTCGAGGTGTGGCTTCGTTATATATTCACCTTAAAAATTCATCGCCCAGTTACACTATAGATAGTAGAGTAAACATAGATCCGCGGACACCGCTGACTAAAATGTTTCTAGCGTGTAAGTAGTAATTTTCAAGAGTGCGACGGTTGAATATGACGTCATGCGCTCCATTGATGTTGTTCAAATCGTGACGTCATGCTCGTTTGGATACAGATTTTGACAGTTCGTTTGGATACAACGGATTCATCAACACGGATCTATGTTTACTCTACTATCTATAAGTTACACTAGCACCAGCTGGTGACGAAATTGCGCGAAGCACTGAGCTTCGCCATATCGTCAACAGCAGGCGCTAGTGTGAAACGTCAAACGCGAACAAAAACGATGCGCGCGCCTCTGGTTGTGAAAGTAACAACTGCGGAGATTTAAAATGATCGTTAAAACCGTGGGCGATGGAAATTTTGTCAGTGTTACGTCTGTTTGTCTGTGCCTACACTTCCTCCGGAGTTGTGTCCTTCCCGCATGTGGCAAGCATGCGGTTACGCAAGAACAAAGCGTGTTCCGCCGTTTCCTTTAAACCAGCTGCAGCACAAACCGGATGACCGAAACGATGTAGATACTGCAATGTTACTTCCCCATGGCACCTGTAAATCCAACTATCTACCCTCGGGATCAACCTATGGTCCCACCTTCCTTTGGTGGAGCCACAGAGAACAGACGAACATGCTCGAACAAAATTGCTTGAAAATCTTGTGTAAAGAAAAAACAAGCTCAGTAGCGACATCGACGGTGACTTTCCCACTCAAAAACTTGTTTCGACACCATGATGGCGTTTTCTAAAGAAATATTTCACTAGCGCACCTTTAAATTTTCCTACCCAGATTCTGAGCTGTATTTGCTCAAATAACAAGATGTTTATGATTATTTCATTGATCCAGCTACAAAATTTGAGCAACCCATTGATAATTAGTTTAATTATTTTCAATTAGAAACAAGTTGAACAATAATTCAATTTTTGTTTTCCAAGTAAAACCACCACATTCTCTTGGTGGAACCACAGAGAACAGACGTCCAAGCTCATGTAGTGCTATTGTGTAAAGCAATGCAACGGTTGTTTTGAAATAACTGGGAATGTGGCCATTACGCGGCGCTGTCAAATTTCGAATCAGGGTACGAATTTGCCGTTGTTTTACTTTTTGGCGCTAGTGTCGCCAAGTGTGCACCCTAGTATAGTTCCAACAAGAGAATGTGTTGGATTTACTTGGTAAACAATAATTGAATTATTGTTCAATTTGTTTCTTATTGAAGATAATGAAACTAATTATCAATGGGTTGCTCAAATTTTGTTGCTGGGTTAGTGAAATAATCATAGACATCTTGTTATTTAAGCAAATACAGCTCAGAATCTGAGTAGGAAAATTTAAAGGTGCGCTAGTGAAATATTTCTTCAGAAAACGCCATCATGGTGTCGAAACAAGTTTTTGAGTGGGGAAGTCACCGTCGATGTCGCTACTGAGCTTGTTTTTTCTTTACACAAGATTTTCAAGCAATTTTGTTCGAGCATGTTCGTCTGTTCTCTGTGGTGTTAGCACAGAGAACAGACGTCCAAGCCCATGTAGTGCTATTGTGTAAAGCAATGCAACGGTTGTTTTGAAATAACTGGGAATGTGGCCATTACGCGGCGCTGTCAAATTTCGAATCGGGGTACAAATTTGCCGTTGTTTTACTTTTTGGCGCTAGTGCACCAAGTGTGCACCCTAGTATAGTTCCACCAAGAGAATGTGTGATTTTACCAAGGGGTTGGACATTCAGCACACTTCGTTTGTGCCATTATTTTTGAGCGTGTGCCAATGTGTGCCAAAACTGTGCCGGATATTTTTCAGTGTGTGCCGGACGTGCCGAAGGTGTGCCGGACGTGCCGAAGGTGTGCCGCATGTGCCCAGTGGGGTTTTTTCTTTGAATGTTTTTGCGCTAATGAAGAACCCTGCATATTTTTGACGATTGTTGTTAATCTGATTGATGTTTACAAACAAAATCCCACCCAGCACACTTATTAAAAATGTATATAAACGGATTTTTTAAATCGTGAGTATGTTGCCAGGTTGATTCCATATACAGTAGACGTTCGATAACTGCAACATGTTTACGTTTCACTTAGCGAACGAAATTCGGTAACTGCAACGACTGACAGATGTCAACAAGTTGTCAAACGACAAAAAATAACCGTGAACGTGATCCGACTGTTCATTTGGGCTAACATGGCGCACCATTTTGACGTTTGGCGGTGCGATAACTGCAAATTTGTTGCACTTACCGGACTTGCAGTTAAAAAGCATTGCAGTTAAACCGTTTGCACCGACCGAACGTTTACTGTAGAGTAAAGTTGGATTTGATTGTTGTGCCCATGTGTGCCGAGATGTGCCGGCATGTGTGCCGAGATGTGCCGACATGTGTGCCGGGCACAATGTGCCGAGTGGCCAACCCCTTGGGTTTTACTTGGAAAACAATAATTGAATTCTTGTTCAACTTGTTTCTTATTGAAAATAATTAAACTAACTATCAATGGGTTGCTCAAATTTTGTTGCTGGATTAGTGAAATAATCATAAACATCTTGTTATTTAAGCAAATAAAGCTCAGAATCTGAGTAGGAAAATTTAATGGTGCGCTAGTGAAATATTCCTTCAGAAAGCGCCATCATGGTGTCGAAACAAATTTTTGAGTGGGAAAGTCACCGTCGATGTCGCTACTGAACTTGTTTTTTCTTTACACAGGATTTTCAAGCAATTTTGTTCGAGCATGTTCGTCTGTTCTCTGTGGTGTTAGACAAACGTCAAACTGAAATCCATCATGGCCGACAGTGTCTCGCGCGGTTCTATCAACAGGTGGCAGTGTGCTCATAAAAAAGACACCAGGCAAAAGTTTTTAATGAATATCCTCTAAGAGTTACGTCTGTTCGTCTGTGCTAGCCAGAAGCTTGCGCTTACTGGCGTACACCGCAGAGCTATTGGACATCATCCGGGACAGTGCCGCAATAGCTGTGGAGGCTCTTTTACAGGCATAATCGACGTGGCTACCGAAGGTAAGCTTATCATCGATCATCACGCCCAAGTGTTTGACGGAGCGCTTTGACAGGATAGTGCACTCGTCTACACTGATCACCGCCTGCTACTCCGACTTCCGGTTGTTAACAACCGTCACCTCAGTCTTGTGGTGAGCCAGCTCCAGTTTCCTGGTCCGCATCCACGCCTCCACAACCTTGATCGAGTGGTCAGTAGTCAACTTCACCTCCTCGATCGTTTCACCGTAGACTTCGAGCGTAATGTCGTCGGCAAAACCGACAATCTCCACTCCCACTGGGTACTTTAACCTCAACACCTCGTCGTACATGACATTCCATAACACCGGACCCAGGATGGAACCCTGCGGGACTCCTGAGGTTATGTGAAAGCACTTCCGACCCACCTCCGTGTCGTAGACTGGTACACGATTCTGAAAGTAACTTCCGAGAATCTTGTACAGGTACTCCGGTATCCCCAGACGCAAGAGCGCATCGGCAATAGCAGCCCAGCTGGCGCTATTAAATGCATTCCTTACATCCAGAGTCACTACACTGAAATAAATTTTGTTGTGGAAACTACCGATTCCATAGTAAAATTAATAACCGTACCTATGATTCTCAACCGACAACAAAATCTGTTAAGGTAACTGAAATATGCTTGAAATTACAATGCATTGTAGTAAACTCAACTAAAAGGGTAGTCGCCTTAATAACAAAACATTGTGATTTTTCCTGGACAAGCATTTTACAACACAGTATGGTTAAAAATACAATGCTCAGTTGTTAAATTAAGATTATTTTTGGTAATGTTAACTGCACTGCTAGTTAAGTTGACAGTATTTTAGTGGAATTAACTGGAAATTCCTGTCGGTTGAGAATCATAGGTACGGTTAGTAATTTTACTATGAAATCGGTAGTTTCCACAACAAAATTTATTTCAGTGTACCGCGCAGAAGCGAATTCCCCTCCTCTTAGGCTCGAGTGCTTTCTCGGCGGTTTTTGTAACCGACAAGATAGCGTCTACGGTGGACCTCCCCTTCCGGAAGCCGTACTGGTTGCTCGAAAGACCATTTTCGCTCTCGGTGAACCTCAACATTCTATTGAGGATGATCTTTTCGTGTCAATCAAGCATGTTGGTCTACATATATGCCGACGGGTCTCCGGGTGGTTTACCCGCCTTTGGCAATAGTAAATATCAGGCTCTGCCTCTTCCAAGCTTCTGGGAAAACTCCCTCGTCCAGGCATTTCTGCATAGCAGACCTGAACATCTCGGGAGCCTCTGCAATAGCTACTTTTAAGGCCAGGTTCGGAACTCCATCCGGACCTGGGGCCTTACCTACGCTAAGGGACTTAGCTATCCCCGCAAGTTCCACATCGGTGCCCCTCTCCTCATCGCCAGCCTCAGCCCCCGGCTGTCCTACGAAAGGAGGCCAAGGACTAGGATCATGACGCGGAAAAAGTCCTCCAATGATCCCCTCCAACATCTCTGGAGATTGCTCTGTAGGAGCCATCACACCCCTCGTCTTGGCCATAACGATCCTGTAGGCGTCACCACACGGGTTCGCGTTGGCACTCTGACAGAGACCCTCAAAGCAAGCCTTTTTGCTTGCTCTTATCTCGGTCTTGAGCGCGGCTTTTGCGGCGGCGAACACCACCCGCCGTTCGTTTCGCTCTTCCTCTGATCGTGCTCGCTGCATCCGCGCCTAGCCCGTAGGCAGGCGCGGCGCAGGTCCGCAATTGCGTCGGTCCACCAGTAAGCCGGTGGCCTCTCATTTCTAGGGTGGACTCGCCTAGGCATGGTCGCATCACACGCACGTGAGAGCACCGCGGCCACGGTTTGAGATATGCTATCATGCCATATGGATATCTATCGATCGGGCTTGTAAGTGTTTGGTTTGTTGATTGGTTGTGTTGAAGGGATTTTGTATTTGTATGTGCGGAAATGTGTTAAGGACAGGTAGATTTTGTGTTGGATATTCAGGTTTTTCCCTAGCTGACCCACCTGGCATACGAGTAGGGCACTAGTAGGCGAAACCACCCTGGCTACCACCACCTACCAGCTTTAGAAACCCACCACCAGAGGTCTTCGAGCGGCCCATTCAGGCGGCCATTAGGAGGGCGAAATAGGGGCCATTGCAACAAACCCGAATGAAAGGGTAATGACCGATGGCTCAGGTCAAGAACCTTGAAGGCCAATACTGAAATTCCACTCGCTCAATTGCCTAAAGACAGTCCCAGAGATTAGTTCGAAGTAAAGTTTAAAGCTGTGAGCAAATTTAGTAAGACAGAAGTTATAGTGGAAAGAGTGGAAAGAGAGGAGGAAGAAGTGAGCGGAAAGTGGACATCAGGTAACGGCCATGGACCACTATTTTTCTATTACCGTGGTTTGACCATTCCATTCACATCAGGACCCCGCCGTTTTGGTATAGAAACCACCACATTTCTATTACCGCCCCTACGCTGTCCTAGTGCCCCATTCCGGGTGAATTCCGGCATCGTTGTTGGCCGAAGACCGATCCGCCAATATCGGTAGCCTAGGATGCGTGGGAAGGTCCCAGGAAGCTGCAGTGAGAACCCCTAGAGCCGTCGCAGAAGCAGAAAGTGGCCAGACGTGGCGGATGCCGTGAAGAACCAACGAAGAACATCGGCGGCCGTTACCAGGCTGCGAGGAAGCGTGGTCAGGTGGTTGGTGAGGAGCAGAGGGGCCCCGACGAAGAGAAAAAGGTCAGATTAGCGCATAAGAAAGTGGGAAGAAGTGCAGGATAAGGAGTAGGCCAAACTTGCGTCAGAATAAACAGTTAAGAAAGACAGAATAAAGTGGGAGTTTTTCGAAAAGTGTAGTGCTTGTGGTTTTCCTGGGTCTAGTGCGAAATTTCCCTGTCCCGCGGTAAATTAAGGGTAGGCGTGCCGACCCTGAGGCAGTTGAGTCGGGGAGTCTCTAAGACGCTCCCGATTGGCTGACCCGATACTTACAGGCTCGATGAGTAGAAGTCAGAAATCTACATTCGACGCCATTTTGTAATCCAATATGACGGTTGAGGGTTAGGATAGAGGGTAGGGTAGAGAATTGGGGTAGAGGGCATGGTAGACGGTAGAGTAGAAGGTTTGAGTGGAGGGTATGGTAACTATAGGGGGTTACCATAGAGCTTGGGTAGATAGTAGGGTAGAGAGTAAGGGTAGACGGTAGGATGGATTGTGTAGAATGTAGGGTGAAGGGTAGGGTATAGAGTACGGTAGAAGGTAGGGTAGAGGATAGGATGGACGGCAAGGAAGAGAGTAGGGTTAGGAATAAGAGTTGGGAAGACGGTTAGGATAGAGGGCTGGGAAGATGGTAAACTAAAGAGTAGAATAAGGTGAAGAAATGAGATAAGATGAGCAGTGAAGAAAATTGTCGGACAAAAGAGACACAAAACAAGCAACAAAGGAGGCGCGGCGATTACTTCTTATCCCAGGTGGTAGCAGATAATGACATAATCCCGATTTTTTTAGTTGGGATAAAACAGAAGCTAAATTTGTTGCGTACTTTTCAACTAGTGAATAATCGATTATTATTGACCCAAAATCGAATCTGTTTGATGGCAAGTATTCAGCAGCGTTGCGGTGTTTACCGACTCGAAGTTCCTTCTCAAAAATCGCAATGCAAGGCTTAAAATCACTAAGCTCGTGGGGTGTACGATCTTTGTCCTATTCTGTTCAAGTTAGGACAAACCTATGTCGCATCGGGTAGATTGTCGCAACAAATGCAGGTTGCGACATTGTCATTATTATTGCGCGATGGAAGAATTTTGATTCACTGAAGTTGAGATTTTCCCGAGATACCTTCAGGAATTCTTTCCGGAATTTCTTTAAGTATTCCCTTGGGCATTGCTCTAGAGAATCTTTCCCGGATTCCTCCAGATGCTCCTTTCGGAATTCCTGTAGCCGTAGCGATTGCTCTTGAGATTTCTTCAGGGATTTTTGTTTCAGAAAATCCTTAAAGGATTAATAATATTTATATTAGCTTTAGCTTTAGCCTCTTAACTTTTAGTTTTTGGCTGGTTCACCTCGGCTAAAAGGATTGTTTTATGTATTCTATTCGGCCTGCTCTGATCCCTTAAGGGATTCCACCCGAAAAGATATATAGATAATATAGATAATATAGATAGGGGTCTCCAGTTAGCCTAGTGGTTAAGGCTATGGATCGCCAATCCGGAGACGGCGGGTTCAATTCCCGTTCCGGTCGGGAAAATTTTCTCGACTCCCTGGGCATAGTGTATCATTGTCCTTGCCTCACAATGTACAAATTCATGCAATGGCAGGCAAAGAAAGCCCTTCAATTAATAACTGTGGAAATGCTCAAAGAACACTAAGTTGAAGAGAGGCAGGCCAAGTTCCAGTGCGAACGTCGAGCCATAAAGAAGAAGAAGAAGAAGAAGATAATATAGATTTCTGCCGAGATTTTTTCAGGCAATCCTGGATATTTTAGATATTCGTGTCGGAACTTCTAGTGAATCCTTCAAGAGTTCTTCCCGAGTTTGTTTTTTTTTTTGGATTTCTTTGGTGATTCCTTCTCAGATTTCTTCTATGATTCTATCAGGGATTCCTGCTCAGCTTTCAGCCGGCATTCATGTCATGGTTTCTCTAACTAAGGTATCCGATATTCGCAACGCGATTCTTTCAGGAATTACTTCAGGGATTTCTGCCGGGATTGCTTTAGAAAATCTTGAAAGGATTATTTCATGAATTCGTCGGCATTGCTTCGCTGCCGTAATTCTGCAAAGTGACGTAAGCGCCATTCCAAATTTCGTCGTCTGTCGGTATATAACTGGTGAAATAATAACATTGATTCCTGCAGGGATTACTTCACGGATTCCTACTGGTATTATCTATAACATTTCTGCCAAGATACTTTCAGAGAATTTAATGGGCGTTCCTTTAGATATAAGTGCGGGGATTTCGGCTGGTATTTCTTGAAAAATTCTTTCTGTTTTTTTTTTTTCAGGGATTCCCTTCAACTAATTCCTTTCGGGGTTTCTCCTGTGACTCTTTCAGGGATTTCAGATATTTATACCAGATCTCCGGTATGGAATCCTCCCGGGATTCCGTCAGGGATTTCTGTCGGGATTGATTTAAACATTGTTACCAGTTTATTTTTTTGTTACATGTTCGATTTTAGCTTGTGAATATTCTACTTATTTTAATGTGCATTTATAGGGTTCTTCTATTACTCAGGAGGAAAATAGCCCTAGCAACCAAAGCGGTTGCATACTTGCAGGTTATTTCGAGCGATAAATGACTGCAAGACAGGCAAACCGTTCCTAGCACGGACATCAAAATGCAGCCGTCTTGCATTAAAACCCGATTCGTGATGGCCAATTAGGATTAGTTTTCCTAGACACAAATAAGCTATGAAAACAGAATAAATACTGTTAACAAAAATGGAATCAGCCAAACAAAACACTGTTCCAGGATTGACTGATGGACCAAAACCAATAAATGTAACCTCGTCATCCTGTGATCGTAAATTGTTATTCCTTTGAGGATAACTGGCCACTTTTATGTTTTGTGTTGTAAATATGAATTCGTGTGGTTATATTTTAATGTGCATTTGAAATGTTCTATTTATTTTTCGTAATGAAAAATAAAATAGAGCATTTATAGGGTTCCATCATTGTTTGTCCGTATTTTGGCACCCAACGCGGGCCATTTATTATTAGATTTTTTTTTATTTGTAACAACATTTTCTGTATGGTGGAGCCAGCGGCGTCATGGTCGCGATTTTTTCCTCAGTCAAGTTCGCAGATTGTAAACAATCCCCGGTACTCAATTGCGTAATTTATGTTTAGTCCTTTACCACAGACAAACAGACGTAACATTTGCGAAATTTCCATCGACCACACTTTTAACGATCATTTTAAATTTTCATAGTTGTGGCTTTCACAACCAGAGGCGCGCGCATCGTTTTTGTATGCGTTTGACGTTTCACACAAGCGCCTTCTGTTGACGATATGGCACAACACAGTGATTCGTGCAACTTTTCCACCAGGTGATGGTAGTGTGAGCTGGGCGATGGATTTCCATGAAAATCGTTCAAGGTGTTACGTCTGTTTGTCTGTGCCTTTACTGTCAGATCGGTGTAACACACTAAATATTATTTACATAAAAGGCAATTTACTCGGAACAAATTACACGGTAATGAATATTACACACATAATTTAAAGATTTTCTTGTCAGTTTCGTTTTGGCTTTTGATGCGTACAGACGTTATTTTGAAAAGCTCCGCAGGTAGTGAAGTTTAGTAGTGTCGCCTTCGTTAGAGGGTCGTATATATAACCACAACACAAACAAACAAGCTATCAAACATGGCAGCCACAGGACAGACATCCCGCATCAACACGTTCATGGTCAACTTTTCGGAGGCCACCAAGAAACCCAAGGTCGAGGTAATCACGGATTTAATTTTTAACAAGATCAAGATCCCATCGCAACGAGTGAAGTCGTTTCAATTCAACGGATCGCGTGGAGTAACATATGTCGAGTGTGATAGTCTGGAGTACGCACTAGAAATCGTTGAGAATCATGACAGGAAACACGAGGTGGTGTACGATAATGTCAAGGCCGTTGCTCCTCTCCTCATGGATGATGGTGCTACGGTGGTCAGATTACATGATCTGCCCCCACAGATGGATAACGAATACATAAAAAGCGAAATGACGAAATACGGAGAGGTACTGTCGATTAAGAGTGAAGTTTGGGAGGCACCAGAGCAGTTGAAAGGAATTCCGAGTGGAGTCAGAAAGTTGCGGATTAGGTTGGTCACCTCGATTCCATCCTACATTTTCATGGCTGGTCATTCAACTCTCGTCACGTACAAAAACCAGCAAATCACGTGTAGACATTGTGGTCGACAGGTGCACTACGGTGCAAAATGTGCAGAAGCGGTGCAAATCATCAGTGGTCAGCGAAGCGTCAATACTCGTCTTCAGAGAGGTGCGTCAGGGTATGCGGATGTACTCCAGGGACAAGGTCAGGCTCAAAAGAAACGAGCCGCATCAGATGACTGGGTTGGACCGAACATGGTTAACCTCAACGCCTTAAACAAGAAATGGACTCAACGACCGACCATCACTACCACTGAACAGCAATCCACACCCTTGGCTGAAAACGTTCCTCAAGGAAAACCAGAAGAAGATTTCACGATTCCCAACAAAACAGCTCGTGTTTCCAACATCATCGGTGGTAGTGATGAAGTGGTTAACGCAAACGAAGGTACGTCTGGCAACACCAACATCAACCAGTTTGATGTATTGATGTCCGAAGACGACGATAAATCGCCATACCGTAGCGACTGCTCATTGGCATCGGATTCATCAAAAGCAGAAAAGATAAAAACCCGAACACAAAGGAGTAAGAAAGCATGAACACTAACACCACTAACCCTTCAAATAATCAAATTATATCATACTACGTTGCCACGATCAACGTAAACAACATTTCAAACAAAAACAAGCTTAATTCGTTGAAGACATTCGTTAACCGGATGGAATTAGATGTAGTTTTGTTCCAAGAGGTAGAAAGTGAAAACATCGATCTGTACGGTTTTGAAATTGTATATAATATCAATCATGAAAAACGGGGAACTGCTATAGCTTATAAGGCTCATTTCCAATGTACAGACATTGAACGTAGCATCGATTCCAGAGTGATAAAGATCAAATTAAATAACAACGTCGTCATTTGTAACATTTATGCCCCATCTGGTTCAAACAACCGGTCAAATAGAGAATATTTTTTCAATGAAATTGTTCCATATTACCTAAGAGGTTCGAATGAATTTTTGATCTTGGGAGGCGATTTCAATTGTGTTGAAACAGCCAAAGATAGTAGTAATAGCAATACTAACAATTTCAGTCCAATGCTGAAACGATTGCGACAAGCTTTACAGTTGAAAGATGCGTGGGAAGTAAAATTCGGGAATAACCAGGAATATTCTTTTATTCGCGGAGGTTTCGGGTCGAGAATCGACAGGATTTACGTTTCACATGCACTATCATTGAACGTTGTTGATGCAAAGTACCAAGTTACATCTTTTACAGATCACAAGGTTCATATTGCAAAGGTAAAATTACCTTTTCTGGGAAAACCATTTGGCAGAGGAATTTGGAATTACAAGTCTTTAGTTCTCAAAGATACGAATAATATTGAAGAATTTAAGCAAAAATGGCGTTATTGGGTATCGCAGCGACGATATTATCGAAATTGGGTGGTTTGGTGGGTGGAATACGCGAAGCCTAAAGTTGTGTCTTTCCTTAGATGGAAGTCTAGAAACATGTACAACGATTTCAATAGTAACATGGAATTTTGGTATTATGCATTACAGCGAGCTTACAATGACTATCTTACTGACCCGACTAAAATAGCAGAGATTAATCGTATCAAAGGGAAGATGCTAAAATTGCAGCATGATTTTAGCGCTTTTTTGTCAAGAAATAATGAGATTTACCTTAACGGTGAACCATTATCTATTTTCCATTTAGAGCAGAAACATCAAAAGAAAAAGAAGACGCGTATAAAGTCACTAATTATTGATGGCAGGACGGAGGAAAATCAAGAGAACATACAAACCCATGTAGTTGATCAGATTGAACGTTTATTCAAATCAGAAGTAGTTGCGACGAATGATGATTTTAGACCGGAAAGAATTATTTCAAATGAATGTTTGGAAAATGATGAACTAATGCAGGAAGTAGATGAAGACGAGGTATTTTGTGCCATTAAGAACAGTGCTTCTAAAAAATCGCCGGGAATGGATGGACTCCCAAAGGAATTTTATGTGGATTGTTGGAATATAATAAAAACTGAGATAACAGCTGTAATCAATAGTTTCCTCCAAGGCAGTATTGAAAAGAAGATGTGCGATGGGATGGTAGTGCTTATCAGAAAAGGAAATCTCGTCCACAGTATTGATGGATATCGTCCAATCACATTGTTAAATTTTGATTATAAAATTGTATCGCGGATTTTAAAACAAAGGTTGAATAGTTTGATGCCGATTTTGGTTAGCAGTAATCAGAAGTGTGCGAATCCAAGAAGAAATATTTTCGAAGCGACCTGCTCAATCCGAGATCGCATCGTTGAACTCCAGCACAAGAAAAGGAAAGCTTTATTAGTTTCATTTGATATGGAGAAGGCGTTTGATAGAGTAGAGCCAAGGTTTTTGTACAGCACATTGCGTAAGATGAATTTAAATGCTGGGTTTGTTAGTTTTCTTGAGAAGGTTCGAGATGTTTCTTTTTCAAAAGTTCTGATTAACGGTACACTTTCCCGTGAGGTGAAAATCGAACGTTCTGTTAGACAAGGTGATCCTTTATCGATGCACCTATTTGTTTTATACATAGAACCTCTTTTGCAGAAAATTATCCATTCTTGCTCGGATAGTTTGGATTTGATTAACATGTATGCGGATGATTTGTCTTTGATAGTCAATAATTTGAATGACTTGGAAATTGTGAAGATGCACATAGAAAATTTTGGATTAGTATCAGGGGCTAAACTAAATGTTAGTAAATCAAAAGCTATAGTAATTGGCTTTGGTAACGCGTCGTTGCCATCTGTGTCGTGGCTTAAATTTGAAGAAAAAATGAAAATATTGGGTATTTGTTTTTCTAATTCCGTTAGGACGATGACAGATGATAATTGGACAAATGTAGTCAACAGTGTTTCACAGTGTATTAGATTAAATCAAACAAGAAAGTTGAATATTATTCAAAAAACAATATTTATCAACACCTTTGCCTTATCGAAAGCCTGGTACGTTGCATCAACGATAAAAATTAGTAACAAATTTTGCGCTAAACTGAAAAGCCTTATTGGAATATTTCTGTGGCAGGGTCATGGAGTAAGAGTGGCTTTTAATCAGTTAATTTTACCCAAATATCGCGGAGGTCTGTCTTTGCTCGATCCTGAAACTAAATGTAATTCTCTCATCATAAGTACTTTTATGAAGTCGAACTATGACAATTCTTTCATAGTCAATCAGTTCGTTCATCCTAACACTAATTGTAACAGTATTCCCACAAGTTTAAATTTTGTTAAATTTCTTGCTGAAGAAATTAGAAACTTACCCACTACAGTTAGAAGTAATGTTTCCTCAAAGATAATTTATGAATACTTTATTCAAAATAAACCAAATCCGGAGATTACTACCAAGTATGCTATCAAAAACTGGAATACAATTTGGCGCAACCTTTTCACTCCCAAGATAATGAGTTCAGAATCAAGATCAATATACTATTTATTGATCAATGAGAAAATTCCAAATATGGAATCATTTCACAGGCACGGTAGAGTATCTTCAAATTTTTGCAGAAACTGTAACGCAACAATAGAGACACTTCCCCACATTTTCGCGGAATGCAGAATATCGAGACCATTCTGGAATTTATGCTTCGTAAAATTACAAGAAATAAATTTGAGCAAGGTGCAACAAATGCATTTCAGCGAGTTTCAGTTCCCTGAATTAGACACACTGTGTAGGTCAGAAAGAAACAAAATTTTGGAATTATTCAGCAAATTCGCATTGTTCATGTACAGCAAACCTTTAAACAATCGATGTCTAGTAGAATTAGAAGATTTACTAACATATTAACCAACTAATCAAACACTGAAGAATGTAATTTTAGTTTTTAAGTGTTCAATAAAAAAAAAAAAAAAAAAAAAAAAAAAAAAAAAAAAAAAAAAAAAAAAAAAAAAAAAAAAAAGTAGACCG
>NW_026917487.1:40769-94000 GCF_035046485.1 Aedes albopictus
GTAAACAGAAACCTTCTTACAATTATTATAATTATTGTTGTATTATTCGTATTTAACATACAGTAGACGTTCGATAAGTGCAACATGTTTACGTTTCAGTTACCGAATGAAATTCGCTAACTGTAATGACTGGCAGACGTCAAACAGTTGTCAAATGCTGTTGGACGCAGCCAGAGTGCACTCAAAAACATCGCAATGCAGCTGTAGTGCATCCGAAAAACATCGCAACTCGGTTGACGTTTTGTTTTTGACAGATAGCGGTGCGATAACTGCAAAATTGTTGCACTTAGCGGACTTGCAGTTAAAAAGCATTGCAGTTAAACCGTTTGCACCGAGCAAACGTCTACTGTATTTATTTTGTTTGAGTGCCTTTTGCTCGTTCTTGAAAATATTGTGGATTTGTGGACAGTTTGTAATATCAACGATTTAATGTGGACAGGTTTTATGTCAAGTGGTTTACTCTATCTATTTTTGAGAATCTCCAAGAACTCCGTTGAGTATATGTTATCGGATCTACGTGCGTAATCAGTCTGAAACACCTTGAAGCTCATATGAATCGGCCTGAAACGCCCATTAAATGCATTAAAACGCCTCTAAAATCCAGCTTAAGCTCACCTGTACCTGTGAAATCCCCCAAAATCTCTCTGAAACCCCACTTAATAGTCCTGAAACTCCTCTGAGACCCTCCTTTATATAAAAGCCTGCGACGCCTCTAAGCGGTTCGAAACCTTCTGAAACGCCTTTGAACCCACTGGAATTACAGTAGACGTTCGCTCGGTGCAAACGCTTTAACTGCAATGCTTTTTAACTGCAAGTTTGCTAAGTGCAACAACTTTGAAGTTATCGCACCGCTATCCGTCAAAATGAAATGTCAACAACGATGCGATGTTTTATGCAATTATTGCAATGCGATGTTTTTTGAATGCACATTGGTTGCATTCTGCAGCAACTGACAGTTATGTGACGACTGTCAGTTGTTGCAGTTATCGAATTTCATTCGATAAGTGAAACGTAAACACTTATCGAACTTCTACTGTACTGTGAAGCTCATCTGAAAGCCTGTGAAGTTTCCTAAACCGGCCTGAAACCTTTTGAAACGCCCTGAATGGTATTGCTTCTGAATTGAACGCTTCTGAAACCACCCCCCCCCCCCCTCTTCAAGTCCTCTCAAACCTACTGCAGCGATCTGCGGACAAATGCCTTGAGGCGCCTTGAAACAAAATGACACGTTTTGAAAGCATTTGAAGCTACCTGAAATTCCTGTGAAACTCATTTGTGGGCCTGTGAAACCCCCTAAAACCTATTCGAAACTATATTAAACGCTTGAAAATGCCTCCGAAATTCTTCTGAATTTTTCGTGAAGCTAACCCGAGAACTTAGAAAGTCCCCATGATCTGAATCCTTCTGAAACGACTCTGAAACTCCCTCTGAAACTGTAAAGCTTACCGGAGAGCCTGAAAAGCCCCCCAAAAGCACTCTGAAACCGTCTGAAACGCATTGAAATGCCTCTGAAATTGTTGAACGGAACCCAATAGTGTGTCTAGTTTGTTGCAAATTTATCATTATCGGTTTTGAGTTTCATGGGGTTTTCAGAAAGAGTGGCCATGGGGATCTGAGATAGTGTGATGAGGAGGAGTGCTAGTTTAGGCACATCACACACCTCAGCGGAGCAAGGTACAGGCCTAGGTGGAAGAGAGAAAATTGTAAATACCTATTGAATGGAATAGAAGCCATGAGCTCATAGTGTGCTGAGCTGAACGCCAGTGGAAGAAGCTCAGAGCTCAGAGGAGTTTGGAAGCCGAAATAGCTCAAAAGGAATGAGGAGCTTGGGAGCCGGTAGGAGTGCGGGGGCCTGGAACAGCTCGGTGATGGATGGTTCTAATCAGAGCTCGAAAGGACGAGTTTAGAGCCAAGAGGAAGTGACCCTGAAGGTCGCGACACTAGAGCAAAGTGTTTGAGGTGGCGTTGAACATTCAAGGAAATTCGAATCTACTGGTATAAGAGATATCGGTAGTAGCAGCGAGGTAGAATTACTGACAAAAGTGTAATGCTTTGAAAAAAGTAAATACCAGAGAATTTGTTCATAAGAGATCATAAGACTGAAACCAAAGGTTCCGATTGAACCATCAAACGTGGTTTCATTCGAGCAAAATCAAGGTCTTAGAACAACGTGGTAAACAACGCGCAACATAAAAGTGTTTTAGTGTTGATGGAAAAATCCTCTAAAGAAATTCTGAAGAAATCCTCTATTAGAGTTTCGGAATAATTCACTGAAAGAATTCCAGAAGATATCATTATAAGGTGACAATTTCTGCAAAATATTAGAAGAGTTCTCGACAAGTCCTTGAAAGATTTTTAGAGAAATTATGGAAAAAATCAAGGATGAACCTTTTGTAGAAATAGTTTATGAAAGAATTGCTGAACAAATTTTAGAAAGCATTCCCACAGGAATCCATGGAATAATTTCCAGGAAAATGCTAAAATTAAATCCTGGAAAAATCCTCTAAAAAACCTTGAGAATTCATAGAACAGCTCCCAAGAGAAATTATTCGCAGAATTTATGAATAAATCCATGGAATAATTTCTGATGGAAATCCTTCAAAGACTACCCAAAGGAATCCGTGGAACAATTCCTAAAGCATTCAGAGAAATAACTCCTGAAGGAATTCTTGGAGCAATTTTGGTTGACTCCCAAAAGGATTTTTTGGAAGAAATACATTGCAATTCTTACGCAAAACATATGAAAACTTCCGGAAAGTTTTTTTGGAACAACTCCTGCACGAATAATAAAATTTGTTGGAAACCCCAGACGAATCCTTTAAAAGTCCTGGGCAATTCATTGAAAGAATTTAATGAGATAATATTTGAAGATTTCCTCTGTTGTAAAAAAAATGGAGGAATCCTTCGTAGAACTTCTGATGAATTCCTTGGATGTTTTTGTATGAATTTCTGGAGGAATCATAGGAAGATTTACTGGAGAAACCATGGAAACATATTATAGGCAAGCCTTTTCAAGGAATACTTGAGTTATACGGGGTGGAATTCTTGGAAAAAAAGTATTTCTGGAGAATGTTCCGAAAAGAATAAAAGAGAAACTTCTAAAGAATTCATTGAAACAATTCGAAATTCTCTCTCTCTTTTCTTCTTGGCGTAACGTCCTCACTGGGACAAAGCCTGCTTCTCAGCTTAGTGTTCAGTGTTCTATGAGCACTTCCACAGTTATTAACTGAGAGCTTCCTCTGCCAATGACCATTTTGCATGTGTATATCGTGTGGCAGGCACGAAGATACTCTATGCCCAAGGAAGTCAAGGAAATTTCCCTTACGAAAAGATCCTGGACCGACCGGGAATCAAACCCGTCACCCTCAGCATGGTCATGCTGAATACCCGTGCGTTTACCGCCTCGGCTATATGGGCAATTCGAAATTAATGCAATTGAAAAATTCCCGAAAGAGTCCTTGGTTGAAATTCTGGATAAATCTATTAGGAATCCTAGAATCCTAGAAATATCTATGGAAAAACATCCGGAGTAATTCCTACAAAGCTCCCCGGGTAGAGGTAAAATACTGACGATCAAAACGTGATATTGGTTTGATTGATATAAGAGATAAAAGATCTGAAAATAGTATTTGAAAAATGTTCCTGAAACATCTGAACAATATCAAAATTTGATATTACAAGATCAAGCGAATAGCTTGCTGCTATTGGTTAGATCTTACAAGATCTAATTATGATCTGATGATGATGTTCCAGGAGTAAATTTTAGATATTATTTTCAGATCTTTTATCTCTTATATCAATTAACCGGCAACCTTCTGCGTTGGTTTGAATCGTATCTTACTATGCGTAAACTTAGCGTCTCCGTAGGCGATTGCCAATCCACCGAGTTCTTGGCAACATCCGGAATTCCCCAAGGAAGTCACCTAGGGCCTCTGATTTTCCTACTCTACTTTAATGACGTGAACCGCATGCTGCGATGTCCTCGGCTGTCATACGCGGACGATATGAAGCTTTACCTTTTAATCCGTTCCATCTCTGACGCCTTGAAGCTTCAAGAAGATATCGATTCTTTCGCAACATGGTGCGCATTAAATCGGATGGTTGTGAACCCAAGTAAATGTTCGGTGACCTCGTTCTCCCGAATAAGCCAACCAATTCAGTTCAACTACAAGCTCCGTGACGCAACAATCCAACGCATCGATCAAGTGAAAGATCTTGGAGTAATCCTGGATACTAAGCTTACGTTTAAGCACCATGTCGCATATATCGTTGACAAAGCGTCCAGGACCTTAGGATTCATTTTTCGTATCGCCAAGGACTTCACCGACGTTTACTGTTTAAAATCCCTGTATTGCTCCTTGGTCCGTTCAACCCTCGAATACTGCTCTGCTGTTTGGTATCCGCATTATCAGAATGTGTTTCGGCCAGGATGTCTTTACGGCCCTACGCTGTGTACTTTTAATTGCCCGGGCGGCGGAGAAGAAACACTACTCGACTACGTTTGACTATTTATTCGCACCACTGAGAGGCAGTGCTCCTACTCAGTGGTGATATGACGATACACACTACATTCAATACATTTAGGGCTTCCCTTTTATAGGGGAAGCAGTACGGACAAGATAAAGTAATAGAGCGCACGGTAGCACGCTTTACCGTGCCTACCGTTGCTCTGGGCATTACTGCTAGGCAATGAAAGAGAGGCGATTAACAATAGTGAATGGGCTGTTGCTGATGTATAGCGTATAGCGCTGTAACAGCCAACGACGACGCCGAGTACGATGCGAGATCCAACAGAATGGTTCTAACAGAATCGAATCAGTGCAGCATCGTTTCATCCGCTATGCGCTCCGTCTGCTTCCATGGCGTGATCCGCTCCGGTTACCAAGCTACAACAATCGATGTCAGTTGATTCGACTCGAAACTCTCCAATCGCGCAGGGATATGGCAAAGGCTATGCTTATTGCCGACACTTTGCAGGGAAGAGTCGATTGCCCTGCCATTCTGGAAGCGGTTGACTTGAACGTTCGTCCTAGGGCCCTTCGGAGCAACGCGATGCTTAGATTGCCTTTCCGACGAACCAATTACGGTCAACACACGTCGCTGATTGGATTGGAACGTGCGTTCAATAGAGTTGGCCACCTTTTCGACTTCCACTTGTCCCGCCAAACGATGCGCCAAATATTCCGCAGATATTTTACGAACAATAACGAACTGTGATTTTATATGTTTTTTTTTTGTTACGGTATTTGACTTTTGCGCATTTTTGTTCCTGTTTTGTCTTGTATTTTAAATGCAGTTTTGTTTTTAGTTTTTATAGTTATGTATTAGTTATAAGAGGCCATCATTGGGGCATAAGATGTCTGTTGATGTTAATAATAAATAAATAAATAAATAAACCAATATCACATTTTGATCTCAATATCAAAATATGCTATTATCGAGCTCTTTTCCTCTACCCGGGTATAAAGAGGTAATCGAAAAAAAAAATCAAGTGAATTCATTCATTATTTTTCAATATTTCCTTCAAAGATTTTCCCAAAAACTATTTCAATAATTTCGCCGGAGATTTCTTCTTGGATTCCTTTAGAAACTTTTTGAGCACATCTTCACAAATTATTTCAGAAATTCTTCTAAGATTATTTTTAAGATTGAGGGGGTTAGAAGCAAAAAGAGGTGTAAGTGACAAAATTCAACTTCTAAGTAAACTGTTTTAGCAAATTTTAATCCCATACAAAATGTATGGAGTTCCAAAAACAACTTAGTTTTCTACGGTTCATTGTAATTTTTTGGGTCATTGTAAAAATAATCTTAAAAAAGTTCATGAAAGGTTAAAATCTGAATAATTTTTTGGTATGCTCAGCTCGAAATTGACAAAATGGTGATGAACTCTCTTTTGCATCTTGGCCCTTCAATTATTACAAGGATTCTTCTAGATATTCTCCAGGAATTCTTCCTTCCTTTAGAATACCTCAAAGAACTTTTCTAGCAGTTCTTCCAAGAATCATTTCAGGCATCAATTCTAGGACTTTCAGTAGAACTTTCCCCAAATATACTTCAGGAATTCTTCATATAGGTTTCTTCCAGACAATCTTTTACGATTCCTCCTGAAATCTTTTTGGATTTCTCTAAGAATTTTTCAAAGAAACTATTCATAAACTATTAAAAATGACTCTTCCAGGAATTTCTGTATCGATTTCGGCAGGAATTCTTCCAAGCATTTCTCTGTGAACTCTTACATGAATTTATCCAAGCACACTTTCAAGGACTTTACCATGAAATTTTCCAAAGTCTCCTCCAGAAATTTTTCCAAGTTTTTTTTTCACATGCACTCCTACAAACATTGTTTCTTGAGTTTGTTGAGTAGTTCCGTCAAAGATTGTTCCAAACAATTTTTCAATTATTTGTTCATCAATTTATTCGAGGACTTTATTATTTTTTTTCATGGATTCACAAAGGAATTCAAGAACTCTTATAAGATCTGCTCTAGAAATCTTCTATTCTTCCAATAACTCTTCCAGACATTCTTTGTGAGACTTCTCCAGGAATTCTATAACAAACTTCTCCAGAATCTCTCAAGATTCCCGTAAGTGTTTTTTTTTCCAAAATTTAAACCTAAAATTCATCTTGATTTATTATAAGAATACTTCCAAGAATTCCTTCAACTATTTCACTAGAAATTACTTCAAGGATTATTCCAGTCTGCTTTCCAAAGACACCCCTGCAAATCCAACTTTTTTCAGGCATTTCTAGAGGATTTTTTTCATATATTCCCCATGAATGCCTTCAGAATTTTTCCAAATAATTCTTCAAAAAAACTTAAGAAATTCTTGATAGGATTCTTGCGAGAAATCTTCCAAGATTCCTTCTGAAATTCATTTGGATTCCTCCAAGAGACCATCTAGAAATGTTCTAAAATGAGTCATCCAGGGCAAAATGTCAACCAGGAATTCTTCCAAGAATTTCTGTGAAAAATCTCCCTAGAATTCCTCTAGGAACTCTTACATGGATTTCTCCACCAACATTTTCAAGGATTTTTCCATGAAATCTTCCAAAAGCTCCTCTAAAATTCAAATTATTTCTTGGGTTTTTAAGTAATGCTGTCAAGGATTGTTCCAACATACTTTCCAATTATTTGCCTGGATAATCATTCGAGGACTTCATCATTTCAAGGATTCACCAAGGAATTCTTTTACCCATTTCTCCAAGAAATTCTCATATCTGCCCCAAAAAATCTTCTAATGCTACTTCCTGAAATTCTTCCAAGAACTCTTCCAGAAACACTTTGTGTGACTTCTTTAGGAGTTTTTCTCAAGATTTCTGCAGGTGCTATTTAAAAAAAAATCTGAGAAGAATTATTCCTAAACTCCTCTAAGGATTTTTTCTAGAATTACTTTTTTTGAGAGACTTTGCCGCTATGCGGCATGCGCCTCTAGCCTCTAAAAATACTGACAAGAATTCCTTCATCAATTTCTCTAGAAAATACTTCAAGGATTCCTTCAGTCTGTCATCCAAAGATCCATGACTCCAACGTCCAACGTCTGGCATTTCTAGAGAAACTTTTGTACATTTTAAGAATTTCAAGAAAATTCCAAATAACTTTTCAAAAATTCATGTTAGAATTCATTCTGCAGAAAATAATTCGACAATTCTTTGTTGAATCCTCCCTTGATTTCTACCTAGAATTTTGAATAAATTCCATCAAGGATTCTTCCATGCTGTTCTGAAAATTCGTCCAAGAATTTCTATATACTATAGGCACATTTGCAAAAAAATGTCGAGGGCTCCCACAAGATTTATTCCTTAAGTATTCGTCTAAAGTTTTGCTTTTTTGGGAATTTCTTCTAGGATTCCCGGAAATTCTACTATGAGTTTCTCTAAGGAATCATACTGGAAATACTCCATAAAATCTTCCAAGGATTTCTTGAAATCTTTCACGAATCCTTTTAAGAGGTCAAGAAACTTGAGAGGTTTCTTGAAAGAATTTGTAATAAAATCGTTATTAGAGCTCTTGAAAAAAAAGATCGAAATTTCGGATACTCTCTGCAGGAAATTCTGTAGAAAACATTGGAAACTTTTCAAGATGAATCCTTGTGTGCGCATTGTGACAGGAAATCGTTCTTACTTTGGACTCCGCAGAACTCTACGATGGAACAAAGTTCGCCGTAACACGAAGTTAACCATCTACAAAACGCTGATTAGACCGGTCGTCCTCTATGGGCACGAAACATGGATCCTACGTGCAGAGGACCAACACGCCCTTGGAGTTTTCGAACGGAAGGTGTTGCGTACCATCTACGGAGGAGTGCAGATGGAAGACGGTACTTGGAGAAGGCGAATGAACCACGAGCTGCATCAGCTGCTGAGAGAACCAACCATCGTCCATACCGCGAAAATCGGGAGGCTACGGTGGGCGACCCACGTCATCAGGATGTCGGATAGCAACCCGACTAAAATGGTTCTCGAGAGTCATCCGACCGGTACAAGAAGATGTGGAGCGCAGCGAGCTAGGTGGGTCGACCAAGTGGAGGACGATCTGCGGACCCTACGCAGAGTGCGGAACTGGAGACAAACAGCCATGGACCGAGTGGAATGGAGGCGGCTACTATGTACAGCAGACGCCACCCCGGCCTTAGCCTGACCGGTAAGGTAAGTAATGGTAACGGTGGCCAGGGAGAGAGCGCAAATAAGGGTGGGAGTGCCATTTTAGGGGGTCCCAAGGGGCTTCAGTGGGGTACAAGGAGATCTCAGGGGCGTTTCAAGAGAATTTGTGGATCCTCTCAGGATGCTTTAGGGGGTTCCAGGGGGTCTCAAGGGCGTTTCAGAAAGTTTCGAAGGAATATCGCAGACATTTAAGGAAGTTTCAGAGGATTTTCGGCGGGTTCCAGAGGCATTACGGAGGCGTTTTCGGGGGTTTCTGAGACTCTCGGGTGCGTTACATGGAGTCTGATGGGATTTCAGAAGCATTTCTGGAAGTTTCAGAACAAGTGAAAAGAAAATCGGGTTAGTACTGTTCCTTTGATTTCCACTGAGTATTTGCAGGTCGAAATAAGTATATGTCAAAACATACAAATTCTTAGTGGAATTAAAAGGAACAGTACTTCGCCCAATTTTCCTTTTACTTACAGACTGGAGCGGGCCTGGTGTGGTGGTTAGAACACAAGACTATCACGCCGAGGACCTGGGATCGAATCCCACTCCCGACATACTCACAAAATGTGAGTTCTTCCTTCGGAAGGGAAGTAAAGCGTGGGTCCCGAGATGAACTAGCCTAGGGTTAAAAATCTCGTTAATACAGACAAAAAAAAGGTGTTACAACAGTGTTTTCTGAGGTTTCGGTGTGCCTCCAGGTGCGTCACATGGGGTCCGAGGGGGTTTTAGGGGGATTTTGAGGCATTTCAGGAAGAGTGTCTCAGCTGCGTTACATGAGGTCCAAGGGGGTTTTAGTGCGGGTTCGCAGGCATTTCAGGAGATTCCAGAGGATTTTCGACGGGTCTATGATGCGTTACGGAGGCGTTTACGGTGGTCAACCCTTCATTATTGCATTTAAATGCTATTGATCACTCTTTGGCGAGCGTTCGTTCGAGACAGTCGCAACTTTTCGTTCGTCCGGTTTGTCTCCAGTTTGGTGGCTATTTTCGTGCTAGTGTTTCCGAGTGATTAAGTTTATTAAGTAATAATCCCTAGTGGGACGCGTGCGGTTGGCTAGGCCACAATTTTTGCCGCAAAAGTTCGTTTAGTTTGAGTAAAGTTCACGTTTTCATTATATCACGTGGCGCATTGACCGATTATCGAGCTCAGCAGTGCAGCACCCCCCGCATACCGCGCCGCTCGCGCGGCCGTGATCGGCTTCTTCCAGTGAGTACCCAAGCTCATCGTCGTCGACAGCAGCAGCCCACCGAGAGAAGAGCAGAGAGCGTTCAACCGCCGCACACCAGCGCAGCGTCGGGCGCTCAGCAGCAGCTCGCTTCCTCCCTGTGCGGCCATCCGATCGCTTGGACCTGTCGTCGTCGAGCCTGTGGCAAAACAGAGCACAAAGCTAAGTATTCAAAGTTACCCCTCGTTGTTCCCCCCTCTCCACTGACTCTTTGATTAGATTTAATTTGGTATATAAGCAGTTTTTTTCTCTTTTCTTCCTCACTTTCCCTGTACAGTTAATTTTGTCCCTTGTTTTTTTTTGATTATTTCGTCCCCGTGATAAGTGTTAGTTTAAGATTTTTGAGTGCCCCGTGGTGGTAGTTAGCTACCACAATGGGCGATGATGACGATGGCGGGGGTACATCGTACCGCATCAACGAAGCTTTGTTATTGGCTTCGGATTGCTCGAGCCAACAAGGCGATTTAAATGCTAACCCCTTTGCCCCCCTTCACCCTGGTGCTTCTCCAATGGACACCAACAGTAAATCTGTTTCGACGTCCCCCCGCCTCAAGGCCTACCCTCCCGACTTTGGCGGGCCATATGTTGTTTTCTTCCGACCCAAAGGCAAACGTTTGAACACCGTTCAAATCAGCAAGGATCTGACTAAGCGGTATTCTTCCGTTGTCTCCATTGACATGGTCGGTACAGCTAAGCTTCGGGTGACAGTAGGCGACCGAAAACACGCTAATGAGATTGTGGCCTGCGAGTTGTTTACTCTTGAGTATTTTGTCTACCTTCCGAGCGCATCGATTGAGATTTCGGGGAAGGTCGCCGACGCATCTTTGACCTGCGAAACGATCATGCAAGGCTGTGGTCGTTTCCATAACCCTTCTCTACCTCCTGTCCAGATACTGGATTGCCGGCAACTGCATTCGGTATCCCAGGAGGGCGAGAAGAAGGTTTACACACCATCTGAAGAATTTTCTGTGACCTTCTCCGGATCTGCATTACCAGATCTGCTGGTGATTGGCAAACTTCGGCTACCTGTGAGGCTGTATGTACCGAAGGTAATGAATTGCATCAATTGCAAGCAGCTGGGCCACACCGCCCAGTACTGCAGCAATAAACCTCGCTGTGCAACATGCGGGGAGAGACATGTGGACGGTGCGTGTAAAACGCCGCCCAAGTGTGTTTATTGTGGTAGCGACCGTCCACACGATCTCAATGTTTGCCCGAAGTACATACAGCGAAAACAACATCAAAAACGATCGTTGCAGCAGCGTTCAAGGCGAAGCTACGCCGAAATGCTGAGAAAAGCTGCTCCGGTCGTTGAATCACGCAACATCTACTCGTCTTTGTCTCTCGATGATCAGGGCTCTGACTCTGAGGTCGGGGACGGGGTTCCCTTTGTTTTTAAGGGTGAAACGAGGAAACGGGTGAGGCTCCAGAGACCCACCAAAAAACCTCGGAATCTGCCTAGCAGTGACCCCCAACCCACCGTGACAAATTCTAAGAGTGTTAAAAAAGGTAACAAACGTTCACCTCCTGGATTCAAAATCCAAGATGAACGAGACTTTCCTTCGCTCCCGGGAACATCAAAAATCCCAGATGTCCCAATTTTTTCGACTTCTCAGCCAGAGGGACAGCATTCGGAGAACCAGGAACAACCTCTTGGCGCTCCGATGTTTACGCTTTCTGGCATCGTAGACATCGTCCTTAACTTCTTTAACCCTTATGTGGCCAACAGGGTACCCGGGTACCTTTTTGAAGTTTATTTGTCGAAAAATATATGTTTTCTTCATAGTAGAGATCTGAAACTCGGTGACATCTCATAAAATGGGGACATGTAGTTATCAAGTGGAAAAAAAGTCTGAGTTGGCGAGGGGGAGCGCGGGGAGGGGCCTTTGAATTTTTTTACCCTTAAACAGGCCGACAAGGGTACCCGGGTACCCGCAAATTGAAATGCGCATAATTCTGTTAATTTTCAACCGATTTTAAATTTCTTGGCACCAATCGATTCAGTAACTCATGTATTTACGGATTGTGAACGAAATTGACCATTTGGACCCGCACGGTTCCCGGGAAATCCGGATTTCTAGGGATATGTCCTGAAACAAGATAGTACCAGGGGATTTCAGCACACTTCCTACAATATGAACATGTATTTATTCGGGAATCACTCAGAATATTATTTCTAGCCACCTTAGGTTATCCGTTGGGTATAAAGTGGCCCATTTGAGACAGACTCCCCGTGGGATTCCATGGGATCCCGTGGTTCACCATGGAACCGTAAATGGCCATTTCTTGATTTCGGCAGAACCCCAGCAATATGGGTATCAAACTTCATGAAATTGCCTACGGATTGCATTTTTGACTACTTGAGGACTATCTGGTAATTTTACCTTGGAGTGGCCATTCCGGAACAGATTCCCCTGGGGAAGCGGATGTGGTCATTTAGTGATTTCGGTAGAACCCCAGCAATATGGGTATCAAACTTCATGAAATTGCCTACGGATTGCATTTTTGACTACTTGAGGACTATCTGGTAATTTTACCTTGGAGTGGCCATTCCGGAACAGATTCCACTGGGGAAGCGGATGTGGTCATTTAGTGATTTCGGTAGAACCCCAGCAATATGGGTATCAAACTTCATGAAATTGCCTACGGATTGCATTTTTGACTACTTGAGCACTATCCGGTGATTTAACCATGTAGTGGCCATTCCGGAACAGATTCCCCGGGGGAAGCGGATGTGGCCATTTAGTGATTTCGGTAGAACCCCAGCAATATGGGTATCAAACTTCATGAAATTGCCTACGGATTGCATTTTTGACTACTTGAGGACTATTTGGTAATTTTACCTTGGAGTGGCCATTCCGGATCAGATTCCCCTGAGAAAGCGGATGTGGCCATTTAGTGATTTCGGTAGAACCTCAGCAATATGAATATCGAGCTTCATGAAATTGCCTACGGAAAGCATTTGTGACTATTCGATGATTCTCCTGTGATTCTTTCTTGGAGTGCCCATTTCGGGACAGGTTCACCGGTGGAACGGATGTGGCCATTTAGTGATTTTGGTAGAACCCCAGCAATATGGATATCAAACTTCATGAAATTGTCTACGGATTGCATTTTTTACTACTTGAGGACTATCCGGTGATTTTACCTTGGAGTGACCATTCCAGAACAGGTTCCCTGGGGGAAGCAGATGTGTTCATTTAGTGATTTCAGTGGAACCCCAGCAATATTGGGTCAAGCTTCATGAAACTACCTACGGAAAGCATTTTGGACTACTTGAGGACTATCCGGTGATTTTACCTTGGAGTGGCCATTCCTGGACAGGTTTCCCGGGGATGCAAATGTGGTCATTTAGTGATTTCGGTAGAACCCCAGCAATGTGGGTATAAAACTCCATGAAATTACCTAGGGCATAGTTTCCCAAACTTGGCTCTCGCGACCTATCTATCGTCATCCCCCTTTTCGCAGAATAATCTAAGCGTGGCCGCAAGCGGTTGGGAGGTTGCGAAACGAAGGTCGGGAAGCTTTGGCCTAGGGAATGTACTTTTGACATTTTGAGGAACATCCGGTAATGTTGTGGTTGGGGTGGCCGTTTTGGAACAGGGTCCACTGGGGAAGCGGATGTGGCCATTTGCTGATTTAGGTAGATCGCCAGCAATATGGGCATCAAACTTTATGAAGTTGCCTACGGAAAGCACTTTTGTCAATTTGAGGACTGGCCGGTGATGTTAGGATTGGGGTGGCCATTCTGGAACAGGTTCCCCCGGGGGCATTTCTGCAGAACCTTAGCAATATAGGCACCAGCCATTATCAAATTACCTACGGAAAGTTTATTTTTACTTTTTGAGATTGGTTGAGGTTGGACTGGCCATTCCGGAACGGATGACTTTCTTTTGATTTTACCTTAAAATGGTCATTTCATAACAGGTTCCCGGGGGAGCGAAAGTGGTCATTTCGTGATTTAGGTAGAACCTCGGCAATATCGGTATCAAACTACATGAAATTACCTAGTGAATGCATTTTTGACTTTTTTAGTACCATCTGGTGTTGTTGGGATTAGGGTGGCCTCTCTGGAACAGGTTCCCTCAGTGAACGGATGTAGCCATTTACTGATTTCTGCAGAAGCCCTGAAATATGGGCGCCAGACTTCATCAAATTGCTAACGGAAAGCATGTTTGACTATTTGATGACTCTCTTGGGATTTTACCTTAGAATGACCATTTCATAACAGGTTTCCCGGGAGAGCAACAATGAACCAGAACCTACGTTTCATGAAGTATTGGTATCAATCTTCATGATACATACTACCTACGGAAAGCAATCATCATAAATACCTGTTTCAGAATAACCACCTTAGATACCATATCGCTAGATAGTATCAAAACAGTCAAAAGATTGATTGATTGATTTATCTTTATTTGAGAGACTTTCAGCCCTTGGCTGGTTCGTCTCTTATTCAGTCAAAAGAGCTCTCCGAAGGTTATTTCAAGTAGTATGATACATACTAATACTGAAAGGGTTCTGCCAATCTGTATGTGACCACATCTTCTTCTTTGAGGAACCTGTTCCAAAATGGCCATCTCAGAGTAACCTTATCGGATAGTAATCAAATAGTCAGACATGGATTCCATTTTTAATTTCATGAAGTTTGACACCAATATTGCTGGAGTTCTACCAAATTCAAAACATGGTCACACCCGCTCCCCACGGAAACTTTCCCTGAATGGCCACCCTACGGTAAGATCACCGGATTTCCTCAAAAAGTGAGGAATGTTCTTCGATGGATGTTTGATGCCGAAATTGATGGGGTTCCGCCAATATCTGAATTTTACCACATCTGCTCCCTTGGCGAACATATTTTAGAATGACAATACCAATCTCTACATCACCGGAAGGTCTTCAAAAAGTCGAAAATGCTTTTCGTAGGTAATTTCATGAAGTTTTATACCCATATTGCTGGGGTTCTACCGAAACCACTAAATAGCCTCATTTGCTTCCCCGAGGAACCTGTCTCGGAACGGCCACTCCAAGGTAAAATCACCGGATAGTCCTCATGAAGTTTGATACCCATATTGCTGGAATTCTACCGAAATCACTTAATGGTCACATTCGTTCCTCCGGTGAACCTGTCCTGGAATGGCCACTCCAAGGTAGAATCACAGGAGAATCATCATATAGTCACAAATGCTTTCCGTAGGTAATTTCATGAAGCTTGACCCCATATTGCTGGGGTTCAACCGAAATCACTAAATGGTCACATCCGCTTCCCCTGGGAAATCTGTTCCGGAATGGTCACTCCAAAACAAAATTACCGGATAGTCCTCAAGTAGTCAAAAATGCAATCCGTAGGCAATATCATGAAGTTTGATACCCATATTGCTAGGGTTCTACCGAAATCACTAAATGGCCACATCTGCTTCCCCAGGGGAATCTGTTCCGGAATGGTCACTCCAAGGTAAAATTACCGGATAATCCTAAAGCCTCATTTGCTTCCCCGAGGAACCTGTCTCGGAACGGCCACTCCAAGGTAAAATCACCGGATAGTCCTCATGAAGTTTGATACCCATATTGCTGGAATTCTACCGAAATCACTAAATGGTCACATCCGCTTCCCCTGGGGAACCTGTTCCGGAATGGCCACTCCAATGTAGAATCACCGGATAGTCCTCAAGTAGTCAAAAATGCAATCCGTAGGCAATTTCATGAAGTTTGATACCCATATTGCTGGGGTTCTACCGAAATCACTAAATGGCCACATCCGCTTCCCCAGGGGAATCTGTTCCGGAATGGTCACTCCAAGGTAAAATTACCGGATAATCCTCAAGTAGTCAAAACTGCAATCCGTAAGAAATTTCATGAAGTTTGATACCCATATTGCTGAGGTTCTACCGAAATCACTAAATGACCACATCCGCTTCCCCAGGGGAATCTGCTCCGGAATGACCACTCCAAGGTAAAATTACCGGATAGTCCTCAAGTAGTCAAAAATGCAATCCGTAGGCAATTTCATGAAGTTTGATACCCATATTGCTGGGGTCGAAATCACTAAATGGCCACATCCGCTTCCCCAGGGGAATCTGCTCCGGAATGGCCACCCCAAGGTAAAATTACCGGATAGTCCTCAAGTAGTCAAAAATGCAATCCGTAGGCAATTTCATGAAGTTTGATACCCATATTGCTGGGGATCTACCGAAATCACTAAATGACCACATCTGCTTCCCCCGGGGAATCTGTTCCGGAATGGCCACTACATGGTAAAATCACCGGATAGTCCTCAAGTAGTCAAAAATGCAATCCGTAGGCAATTTCATGCAGTGCGATACCCATATTGCTGGGGCTCTACCGAAATCACTAAATGGCCACATCCGCTTCCCCAGGGGAATCTGTTCCGGAATGACCACTCCAAGGTAAAATTACCGGATAGTCCTCAAGTAGTCAAAAATGCAATCCGTAGGCAATTTCATGAAGTTTGATACCCATATTGCTGGGGCTCTACCGAAATCACTAAATGACCACATCTGCTTCCCCCGGGGAATCTGTTCCGGAATGACCACTCCAAGGTAAAATTACCGGATAGTCCTCAAGTAGTCAAAAATGCAATCCGTAGGCAATTTCATGAAGTTTGATACCCATATTGCTGGGGTTCTGCCGAAATCAAGAAATGGCCATTTACGGTTCTATGGTGAACCACGGGATCCCATGGAATCCCACGGGGAGTCTGTCTCAAATGGGCCACTTTATAGGAAACCCAACGGATAACCGTAAGGTGGCTAGAAATAATATTCTGAGTGATTTCCGAATAAATACGTGTACATATTGTAGGAAGTGTGCTGAAATCCCCTGGTACTATCTTGTTTCAGGACATATCCCTAGAAATCCGGATTTCCCGGGAACCATACGGGTCCAAATGGTCAATTTCGTTCACTATCCGTAAATACATGTGTTACTGATTCGATTGGTGCCAAGAAACTCAAAATCGGTTGGAAGTTAACGAAATTATGCGCGTTCCAATTTGTGGGTACCCGGGTACCCTTGTCGGCCTGTTTAGGGTGTTTTTTTTGTCGGACACACAACGGTTAATGCTTCTGACTCAGTGAAGAGCATTGTCAAAGCACTTCTTCCTTGTGTGTCTCCTCTTTTGAAGCAGTTGGCTTCTAAAATGCCCCTCCTTGCGACATTCGTATCTTTCGATGGCTAATTTAACCACCGAGGTCGAAGATATGATTTCTGTGCTACACTGGAACTGTCGTAGTATCGTACCAAAATTAGACTCTTTCAAATTTTTAATTAACAATTTACAATGCGATGTTTTTGCGCTATCCGAAACATGGCTGACACCCGATGTAACCTTACCTTTTTCCGATTTCAACATTATCCGTCTTGATCGGTCCGACTCGTACGGAGGGGTGCTTTTAGGGATCAAAAAGCAGCACTCATTTTACAGAGTCGATTTTCAACCGATGACAGGCATCGAAGCCGTCGCATGTGAGGTGACAATCCGAGGTAAAACCCTCAGTGTTGCCTCCATATATCTTCCACCGAGAACTGCGATATCTCGCAGGGATCTCGCCCACATCTGCTCGGTTATGCCTGAGCCACGGCTGCTCATGGGAGATTTCAACTCCCATGGTACAGGCTGGGGGGAACTGTACGATGACAGCCGTTCAACTTTGATATATGACCTCTGCGACGACTTCAACATGACAATTTTGAACACCGGAGAAGCTACGCGAGTGGCACCTCCAGCTAAAGATGGCAGTCCTAGAGACAGCCGATTAGACCTCTCAATCTGTTCGAGCTCACTATCGCTGGAGTGTACATGGAAGGTTATCCAGGATCCCCATGGTAGTGATCACCTTCCGATCGTTGTTTCTATTTCCAATGGTTCACGTCAACCTCCATCTATTGACATTTCCTACGACCTCACGAAACACATTGACTGGGGAAAGTACGCGGAAGCAATTATCGACGGTGAGCAATCGGTAGAAATTCTTCCACCGCGGGAAGAGTATCAGTTTCTATCAGAACTGATCATCAGTAGCGCGCTTCAGGCACAACGTCGGCCAGTTCCAGGTCCGTCGGTTCGCAGGAAACCCCCCAATCCGTGGTGGGATAGCGAGTGTACAGAAATCTATCGCGAGAAGTCCGCTGCGTTCAAAGAGTTTCGGAAACGCGGTTCGGTAGAAAACTTCAAGCGGTACACTGCCCTTGAAGGCAAGTTTAAGAACTTGATCAAGGCGAAGAAAAGCGGTTACTGGCGTCGGTTCGTCGAGGGTTTATCGCGCGAGACATCAATGAGAACTCTTTGGAACGTCGGGAGAAGAATGCGTAACGCGTCGTCGGTAAACGAGGATCGAGAAAGCTCTCCTCGGTGGATTCTCAAGTTCGCAAAAAAAGTTTGTCCAGATTCCGTACCCGTGGAGCGAATAATTCGTGATGTTTCCGAGGATAGAGACGACATGGATAGGCCGTTTTCGATGGTTGAATTCTCACTTGCTCTTCTTTCATGTAACAATTCCGCTCCAGGAATGGATCGAATTAAGTTCAACTTGCTTAAAAACCTCCCCGACGTCGCTAAGAGGCGCTTGTTGAACTTGTTCAATCAGTTCCTGGATAACAACATCATTCCGGATGATTGGAGGCAAGTGAGAGTGATAGCTATTCAAAAACCCGGGAAACCCGCGTCGGATCATAATTCGTACCGTTCAATCGCGATGTTGTCTTGTCTACGGAAGTTGTTAGAGAAGATGATTCTCTTTCGACTGGACAAATGGGTTGAATCGAATGGCATGTTGTCTGATACACAATTTGGTTTCCGCAGAGGTAAAGGAACGAACGACTGTCTTGCGTTGCTTACTTCAGAAATTCAGCTTGCCTTTGCTCAAAAGCAGCAAATGGGCTCAGTGTTTTTGGATATTAAGGGAGCTTTTGATTCAGTTTGTGTCGATGTTCTCTCCGACAAACTACACGGAAGTGGCCTTTCACCAATTTTGAACAACTTTTTGTATAATTTGCTGTTTGAGAAGCAGATGAGTTTTACTCATGGCGACTTGACAGTTTCACGAATTAGCTACATGGGCCTCCCCCAGGGTTCATGTCTAAGCCCCCTTCTTTACAATTTTTATGTTAGAGACATAGATGATTGTCTCATGGAAAATTGCACGTTAAGACAGCTTGCGGATGACTGTGTTGTTTCTATAACGGGATCAATAGCAGTCGATCTGCAAGGACCACTACAGGATACTTTGGACAATTTGTCTACTTGGGCTCTCAAGCTGGGTATCGAATTCTCTCCGGAGAAAACTGAGATGGTTGTCTTTTCTAAAAAACACAAACCGGCAAAGTTTCCGCTTCATCTGATGGGTAAGACAATCACCCATAGCATGTCTTCTCAATATCTCGGCGTCTGGTTCGACTCCAAATGCACCTGGGGGAAGCACATTGTGTATCTGATACAGAAATGCCAAAAGCGAATCAACTTTATGCGAACTATTACCGGAACATGGTGGGGAGCACATCCGGAAGATCTGATCAGGCTGTACCAAACAACCATTCTGTCGGTTTTAGAATACGGTAGCTTCTGTTTTCAATCCGCGGCGAAAACACACTTGCTGAAGCTTCAACGGGTTCAGTACCGTTGTCTTCGGATCGCGTTAGGTTGCATGAACTCAACTCACACTATGAGTTTAGAGGTACTCGCTGGTGTACAGCCTCTGACAGACCGCTTTGCGGAGTTATCGTTCCGGTTCCTCATCCGATACTTACCTTACCGGTCAGGCTAAGGCCGGGGTGGCCTCTGCTGTACATAGTAGCCGCCTCCATTCCACTCGGTCCATGGCTGTATGTCTCCAGTTCCGCACTCTGCGTAGGGTCCGCAGATCGTCCTCCACTTGGTCGACCCACCTAGCTCGCTGCGCTCCACGTCTTCTTGTACCGGTCGGATGACTCTCGAGAACCATTTTAGTCGGGTTGCTATCCGACATCCTGATGACGTGACCCGCCCACCGTAGCCTCCCGATTTTCGCGGTATGGACGATGGTTGGTTCTCTCAGCAGCTGATGCAGCTCGTGGTTCATTCGCCTTCTCCAAGTCCCGTCTTCCATCTGCACTCCGCCGTAGATGGTACGCAACACCTTCCGTTCGAAAACTCCAAGGGCGCGTTGGTCCTCTGCACGTAGGGTCCATGTTTCGTGCCCATAGAGGACCACCGGTCTAATCAGCGTTTTGTAGATGGTTAACTTCGTGTTACGGCGAACTTTATTCGATCGTAGAGTTCTGCGGAGTCCAAAGTAGGCACGATTTCCTGCCACAATGCGCCTCTGGATTTCTCTGCTGGTGTCGTTGTCGTCGGTCACCAGTGAGCCCAAGTACACGAATTCTTCAACCGCCTCGATTTCATCACCGTCGATATGAATTCGGGGTGGCGGGCGCGGTAATTCCTCCCTGGAGCCCTTTGCCATCATGTACTTTGTCTTCGACACATTAATGACTAATCCGATTCGCCTGGCTTCACTCTTTAGTCGGATGTACGTTTCCGCCATCGTCTCAAATTTACGAGCAATAATATCAATATCATCGGCGAAACCAAGCAGCTGAACGGACTTCGTGAAAATCGTCCCACTCGTGTTTATCCCCGCTCTTCTTATTACACCCTCCAAAGCAATGTTGAACAGCAAGCACGAAAGACCATCACCTTGCCGCAACCCTCTGCGAGATTCGAAGGGACTCGAGAGTGTCCCTGATACTCGAACTACGCACATCACTCGATCCATCGTCGCCTTGATCAACCGTATCAGTTTATCCGGGAATCCGTATTCGTGCATAATCTGCCATAGCTGTTCTCGATCGATTGTATCATACGCCGATTTGAAATCGATGAACAAGTGATGTGTGGGTACGTTGTATTCGCGGCATTTCTGCAACACCTGGCGGATGGCGAACATCTGGTCCGTTGTAGCGCGTTCACCCATGAATCCAGCCTGATATTGCCCCACGAACTCTCTTGCAATCGGTGATAGACGGCGGCATAAAATTTGGGAGAGTACCTTGTAGGCAGCGCTCAGTAGTGTGATCGCGCGATAGTTCCCGCAATCCAACTTGTCGCCCTTTTTGTAGATGGGACACACGATACCTTCCATCCATTCCTCCGGTAATACTTCCTCCTCCCAAATCTTGGTAATGACCCAGTGTAGTGCTCTCACCAGTGCTTCTCCACCGTATTTTAGAAGCTCGCTTGGTAGTTGATCTGCTCCAGCGGCTTTGTTGTTTTTCAACCGGCCAACCTCCTCCTCAATCTCTTGAAGGTCAGGGGCCGGAAGTCTTTCGTCCTGTGCACATACTCCTAGATCTGTTACCACGCCACCTTCGGTACTTGCAACGTCGCCATTGAGGTGCTCATCGTAATGCTGCCGCCACCTCTCGACCACCTCACGCTCGCTCGTGAGAATATTCCCGTGATTATCTCGGCACATGTCGGCTTGTGGCACAAAGCCTCTGCGCGAGCGGTTCAGCTTCTCGTAGAACTTTCGTGTGTCCTTAGCGCGGTACAGCTCTTCCATCGCTTCGCGATATAGCTCTGGTCCTCACAAGTTCCTACCTCATGCTTCCACGGGTCAAGCGATGACAAAGACCGCCAGCTAAGAGTTGTGCTTAGCTGGTAGTGCAGCCTGGGCACTGTTGTCCTTCTGACTTCAGCTAGATTGAGGAGGTACGATCCGAGTGTCTGTTCACCAAGGAGGTGCGGCTCAAACAGCGTCTGTTCTGGCATCCAGCGGCTGAGTAAGAAACGCTGCACCACGCCCAGCTAGATCCAAGGTGGTAGCCCCATCAGCGTGGTCGTCCCAGTGTTGGTTGGGACGTTAAACAGAACTGGCACGATGGCCCTCCGGCGAGACAGGAGTGTTGGCGTAGGCCCAATAAGCCACCCGTAAAAATCCCCATTGCGAATAACATAGGAGAAAATACGACTCCTCATCCGATGCGAGGTTGTGAATCCATTGGTCATAGAAAATTTCGAAAAGCTGCTCGAACAGAACCCTCAAACTCGTTTTATGAGTGTGTACTACTGGTACATGACGCTGGAGGTAAGCCCATCTCCGGTTAACACCAATCGTGACAACTTCTCAGACTTCGACAGCTCCTCTGTGGATTTTGATCTCTCTATGAAGGATGAGATCACCGGTATACCGGAATCTTTTCGTTCCATAGGTATTCCACAAATTTTTGCAAGTAAGTTCGGGCATGTTAGCGGGGACAGACAGTTCTTCACAGACGGTTCGAAAACTGATGATTCGAGTGGTTTCGGTGTCTACAACGAATTTCATAGCGCCACCTACATGCTTCAAAAGCCATGTTCGGTATACATTGCTGAGCTAGCGGCTATATACTACACCTTAGAGTACATTCGCACTCTTCCACCTGAGCACTACTTCATTTTTACCGACAGTTTAAGCTCTCTGGAGGCTGTTCGGTCAATGAAACCGATGAAGCACTCAGCGTACTTCCTGAATGGAATACGCCAAGTCTTGAGTGCTTTGTCCAAACGCTCATACATCATCACCATAGCTTGGGTCCCTTCACATTGCTCAATTCCGGGCAATGAGAAAGCGGACTCTCTGGCTAAGGTGGGCGCTAGCGGAGGCGATATTTACGAGCGTCAAATCGCCTTCGACGAGTTTTTTGCATTGGCCCGTCAGGAGACCTTGATCAGCTGGCAACACAAATGGAGAGATGGAGAGATGGGTATATGGTTACACTCCATCATTCCACAGGTGTCGAAGAAGCCATGGTTCAAAGGGTTGGATTTAGGCCGCGATTTCATTCGTGTAATGTGTCGGCTGATGTCCAACCACTATTTGTTGAATGCACATACCTTCCGTATTGGGCTCGCAGAAAGCAATCTCTGTGTCTGTAGCGTAGCTTACCAGGATATCGAACATGTCGTGTGGGGATGCAATGAGTATCGTGAGGTCAGATCTGAGCTGCATGAAATTCTCCGGGTCCGAGGAAAACAACAGAAACCCGTTAGAGAAGTGTTGGCAGGACTTGATTTGGAATACATGAACCTGATTTACCAGTTTTTGAAACGTGTTGATGTCAGAGTTTGATGTAGTACGTTCCTTGTTTTCGTTGTCCGCCTTTTGGTTTTGTTGTTCGCCCCTGTCTGTCGTCACCCCCTTCCGTTTGTCCTCTTCTTGTCGTTTTCTACCGATAAAGTCCTTTCTTTTTGGTTCCGTTACAGATATGGACAATTTGTCCCATCAATGTTTAAGTATAAGTTAGCAAATAATTTAGTTTTAAACCCATAAATCCCTCCTTCCCAATTTTATTTTTTTTTCTCAATCCTTAACCTCGAAACAGCCGCGAGTACTTCGGCTTCCCAAACTAACATAGCTTAAGGCAGTAATAAATTGTAAAATGTAAAATCATTGTAAAAAAAAACAAAAGATTTCGGCTCAGTTATGCTTATGTGGCGCCCGAGCCTTCCAAATAAACGAATAAGTAAAAAAAAAAAAAATGCTATTGAAATACAGTAAGGACCCAATTTTGTCAGCCTCTGGTAGCATTTCGGCCTGACAAAATCGGGTACCTGACAAAATCGGGTCATTTTTTAAAATCATGTTTTTATTCATGAAAAATTGCTCTGAGTACGTCAGAGTACGTCGGTGTGGATAGGTGTGGAGGGTCTGCTTTGGGTTCGTTCAAATATTACGTAACGCCAATGAGGGGAGGGGGGGGGGGGGGGGTGGTCCAGCGCTGCGTTACGCATCATACAAAATTTCAAAATTTCTCTTAGAAAAAATAGTTATGCGGGGAAGGAATAGCGGATAGCGTCTAAATTTTGCCAAATTTTGCGTTACGTAATATTTGAACGAGCCTTTTGTGGTAAAAACATCGAATGTTAGGGCACAGAAAAAAAAATGGTATTTGGTAAAGTTAAAATTCAGTGTTTTTTTACAGCAGAACTATTAAATCTTTATTTGTTTTTCTTCTTGTCATAACAACCCTACTGGAATACAGTCTTCTCCTAGCTTATAGCAATTGTGGTCTACAGAAGCAGTTGTCACTGGTTAGCACAGCTTAACCCTTTGAGGACGGCACTTTCGCCTTTCTGGATGTAACCTCGCTGGTCCAGAACACGTTTGTAATGGTCGGTTTTCTGGGCTGGGCTAATGTGACCCCTCCGTCTCCAAAGGGTTAAATCATAACATCTAACTTTAGCTGTCAACAAATGAAAATGAATCAACATCTGATTGACAATTATAGACACTCATACTGCCCGAATTAGCTACATTTCCGCTGCCTTTCGGTTTTATTTTCCAGAGCCTAATCTCGTAACAATCTCTGGAGAAAACTTTGAATAAATATTTGGGGGAATTTCTGGAGAAATCATCCGAGGAATTTCGGAACGTAGCCCTCAATAAATTCCCGAAGGAATCCCGTTAGTAGTTTCTTCAAAAAAAAAGTCTGAACCCTTCTAGAAGGAATTCTTACTGCAACCTCCGCAGAACCCCTAAAGGCATTCCCGGAGCATTTTCTGAAAAATCATTGAAAAAATCCCTATTGCAATCTTTGAAGAAATCTCCTTGGGAAATCCATGGAGGAACTGCTGAAAAAAGTACTGGGGATTTTTTTTGGTTTTATTAACGACCTTTTAACCCTAGGGTCATTCAGGTCGGCTACTGGGGAAATATCTGAAGCAGTTTAAGGAGAAATAACAGCTGAAATGGGATGTTTAGTTCTAGCATGAACTCCATAAGAATTTCCAACCAGATTTTCTAAAGGAATTTCAGAAGCAATACCAAGAATTTTTCGTATAGGAATACCAAGAGGTAACCCTGGAAAAATCTCAAGAAGGACCACCGGGGAGTCCATAGAGGATGCCCAATTGGGAAATCTAACAGAGGAATCATAGTGAAATCTCTAGAGGAATTCTTATATGGGTAATAACTGAAGGCACTAATAGAGAAAAATTTTAAGAAATTCTTGGAAGAATCCATGAAGGAATCCTAAGATAAATTCTTTAAAAAATCCCTAGGAAAATTGCTAGATTTATTCATCAATAGGTTGGGGTACGTTCTCTCTCATTTGGGAAATTCGTACCTTCCGTAGATTTATTCATGGACTAATGCACGGAGTAATTCATATAGGAATTATTGTAGAAATATCTACAAAACTCTCCGTATATATCACTAGAGGAGTTCCTGTAGAAATTACTGGTTGAAGTCCTACAGGAATATCAGGAAGAATTTCTGGAGAAACCTCAACAGGAGTTCCTGAAGGAATCTCTGAGGATAAATAGGAAAAATGCATGAACAATTCTTAGGGAAATATCTGAAAGGGTTCTAATAGAAATTTTCGGATAAATTCTTGGGGGAACTCCAGCAAAAGTTTCTGGACTATCAACGCAGATATGTATGGAGATATCCCAGCGGGATGGCTTGAAAGAATCGCTAGGAAAATCCCTGGATAAATCCACGTATCGATTGTAGGAGGAATTATTGGAGAAATCCTTAGAGAAACCCTTGGGCCTGGATACATCGCTGTAGGAGTCCATGCAAACATTTTTGAAAAAGTTCTGCTGGAATATCAGCAAAAATTTTGTAGGGATTCTAGTAGGAGTTCCTGAAAGAATCTCAAGAAAAGCTTCTGGAGAAATCACAGGAGGTATGCCTGGAAAAATCTTAAAGAGACACATCTGAATGAATCGTTATAAAATCCCTGAAAGAATTCATTTAAACACTTGCTGCGATTCTTGGATAAACACCAGCAAAATACTTACAAAAAGTCAAACCAAAATTCTTGAAGGAATCGCCGCAAGAATTTCTGGGAAAATCCCACCTAGAATGCCTTAAGGCACAGAGAAACAGACGTCACACTCTGCTCGCTTCCCATCGATCAGCTTGTTAACGGTTGATTCGAATATTCGATAAGTGGTGAATTGGACACTCGCGGTGCAGGCATCGTTTTTACTTCTGTTTGGCGTTTGCTCACTACCACTACCTAGTGGTGGCCCGGCCAAGCACAGTATATTTAGTATTGGGCGATAACATTTTCGTGGCGATGTTTTTTAACGAAACTTTTTCAAAGTGTTACGTTTGTTTCTCTGTGCTTAAGGGTTTCTAATGGATAAATCGTTGGAAGAATTCCGACAGCAGTTTTTGAAGCAATACAACACAAATCTCATAAGAAATATCTGAAGCAATCCTAGCAAGTAAACCTGGAGGAATTCCAGACATGCCGGAAAAAAGAAGTAAGTTGGTGAACTTGTTATCACAACAACCATTTTGAGGGTGACGAGTAAGCCCAGAATCCGTTTCATAATCAACATTTACTTAACTACCTTGTGTATAAAATATCTTCACACACGATATACACATGAAAAATATACATTGGCTGTGGGGGATCTCAGTTAAAAATTTTAAAAGTTCTCCTAAAATACTAAGCTGAGAAGCAGGTTGTGTCCCAGTTGGAACGTTACGCCCACAAGAGAGAGAACTGGAATGTTTTAGCAATTTAAAACAATATTGGTTTAAAACATTGGCTAGGGTTGGGTGCTAAAATGGCATAAATGTGTTAGTTTGCAAAAAAGTTTGGCCGTTTTCAAAAGTTGCTCGAGTTTTGTTCATAGCGTAATTTTCGTATGGCGCCTAAAGACATCAACTGCATTAATATTGATAACAAAATTGAAATTCTGAATGAAAAACACATTTATTTTTCTACTTCAAAAAAGGCTGACAAAATCGGGTCAAAAAGCTGACAAAATCGGGGGCTGACAAAGTCGGGTCCCCACTGTATTCGTAATCCATTTGAAAGACCCCTGAAACCCCTTTGATTAAAGGGTGTTCACGAAACCTCCCTAATGCGACCCTCACATGAAGTACCGTGAAACGGGATTACGTTGAAACGCCATTTAAATAAACATTATCAATTTGACATTCTCCTGAAACCTCTTGGAACGCCTTCAAAAGGCTGTAGAAACACCAAACGTTCCTAAAAACTATAGGAACACCCTTAAAACGTTCTTGAAACCCCCTAAAATGTTTTGAAATATCTGAAAGTCTCTTTAATAAAGACAAATCAATCAATGTTTTGAAATGTCCCTGAAACCTTCTTAATGCTATTGCAACACCCCTGAAATATCCGTAATTACATTAAAACACCAACGAAACCTGACAAAACGCCCTTGAAAGGCATCTACATCACCCGTTTCAATTGAGCGAGAGAAGAGGTTGATATAAATCAACAAGTTTTTAGAACCTTTTTTACATTTGGGTAGTGTTAAACATTTGGCGAATTACCCTGAGTAATGTAATATTTTTATTAATTTTAGTTCATCCAGTTTGACAAAAACTGCCCAAAATGTTTTCACTTTGCCTTATACGCCTATTATGCCCGTTCTCTTCTTCCATTCCATCCTGTGTGATTGAGTGGACTCCTATAACAACTCACTAACCACCTCGTTGTTGGCCCTGCATTTGATACACTGATAGCCGCTTTCCTACCGCTTCAAAAAGAAAGAGCTGCAATGCGACAACCATTTTCCAACCGGGCGGGCGCCTACCTACCCGACCAGAAGCACCTAACAAGATGATAACAAAATTATAATAACCGTTGTTAGAAATAACATATTTTGATATAATTTTGTTGTAATGATTCTTATATGTGAATGACCATAACAAAATTGTAACAAGATTTGTTATTATTTTAGAAACAAAACTATAACAAAGCTGTATTATTTATTCAAACAGATTTATAACAACATTTGTTACATTATGCATATTAAAATAATTGCCTATAACATAATTTCGTAACAGATTTATTATAATTTTTGCTATAATTTTTGTAACAAAATAATTACAAAATTTGTTGGATTTTTTGCATTCATGAGAAAAGTTTGATCATTTTTTTAAATATTGACCACTCGAGAATCTAGACAAGAGATAAAAACAAAACGTATAAAATACAGTCGAGTCTCTTACTAAACGAATTCCTATTAAACGGACTCCTACTAAACGAATTCCTACTAGACAGGGGTGAGCGTTATAGGAGACTAAGAGCTTAAGGGATTTCGGCTTTTTGGGGGTGTGGCCTATTATCTCGGGTGTGTTAAGAGTTAACTTTCATCGGCAAAGTTTTAGGGCTTGATAAGATTAGAACTTTGGTTCATATGATTGGTTGGCAACTTGGTCGCTAGAGGGACCATCAACAGTTTGATGCTAAATTGCAATACAGGAACCATATCAGGTTGTCAAGCAAATGTTACGATATGCGACAGCTCAAGACCCTGATAATTTGGAAGGATAGTTTCTTCGGAAAAGTTGTTGGGTACGCCAATAACTTACTGACGATGAGTTGCGAAGTTCGAAATTCCTCTACTGGGCGGCGCTAGTGAGGAAGTAAATTTTCAAAACCTCATATCTCAGAACCCTGATAACTTAGAAAGTTGGTGTCTTCGGCAACATTGATCAGTATGACATAAACTTACATAAAAATTAATACTTGTTTCAAAATTCCGCCACTAGGAGGCGCTAGTAAACGCGCCTCCCGATAATTTAGAAAGTTGGTGTCTTTGGCAAAGTTGATCACAATGACATAAACATTGTGGTGCATAACACTAGTTAACAGCATTTTTGAACATTTTGATCGTTTTTGGTGTAGAATCATGCCCTGAGTTCGAAAACGCGAAGGAAAAAAAATTACAGTAGGGCGGATTTTTTTTTACTTTCCATACAAGGTTGATGATTTGAAATCGATTTTTGTTCTATTTTTAAGCAAAGTCGCTCACTTCACACATCTCATTCTCCGTAATCAATGCTCCGATTGAGCTGAATTTTTTACTGTAACTCACCCACATGTGATATGTCAAATAAACGTTGAGAAAGAATTTTTAAATTGTTCTTTTTTCTTATTGAAAAAAAAAAATACATTTCTTCATAACATTTTGGAAATTAGCTAAAATTCAAGGAGATCGTCCCCAAAACTCGCCAATAACTTGTTTTTCATCAATCTGGAGCAAAACCTGCAATCCACAAGCCACCTGGCTGCACTGTTAGTCGTCGTGCGTGGTTCAAGTGCCGGTCCAATATTTGGTTAAATTTTGCGGTTCGATATTTGTTATAATTATCACTGTGTAGTGCATTTGGCAGTTGAAAGTGAAAACTATTGGAATTTAATCAAGAAAAGTGCGCGGAAAAGCGATTATACAATCAAAATTGAGTTTCTGACGCCACTCGCAGTGCGATTCTGAACGGCCATATTTTGTTTTTCATTTGAGTGTTGCGTCTAAGAAGATGTTGCGCATAGTAGGTTTATTGTGTCGCATTGAAATCACAGTGGATTGAATGAATGAATGAATGAAAAGCTTACAAGTGTATGCGTCTATGGCTTTACTCGAGTGGTCTGGTTAAGTGATGACTGACGAGAATAAATTGCGTGCAGTGGGAGCGGCGCGGAACGAAGAAACGGTGATTAAATCTTGCGAAAAACAAAACAAGCGGCAGCATCATGATTCATCGAGGGACGAAGCGCTTAGTTTCCACTGGGTGGTATTCTTTCTGTTGTGCCATCTTATCGTCCACAGAGAGCTTTCTTTTTTTCTTTGCGTTATCTCTTCGGATGGCTCCGCTCACAGTCCGTCTCGCTCAGAGAGATTTCTTTGAATCGTCGGGTACCAATTGGTGTAATAGTGTGTGTGAATGAAGTAAATATGGTTTGGTTTAGCTCGTGGAATTGAAAACCATTTTGAATCGTGTGTGGTAAATAGTGTTGTGGATAACCGATAACCTGTCGTTCCCTATGAGACGCACGTGTGTAGTCAATGATGCCAGTTCAACCGCTTTTCGAATCACAAGTTTTGAAGAAAAGTGTTTTACAAATCAAAAAAGTGTAATGGTTTTAATTCGGTAACGGATGCGATTGAAATTAGAGTAGAGTGGTTCCTGATATGTGGCGGTAACAGATTCAAAGCGGATATTTGGGTGGACGTTTCAGCGGAAAACAAATTTGGGTGAGGTTGTTCTGATTGTTTTATTGTAATAGGATTGACCAAATTCTCATATCGTATCATTTAAACATTTTTTTTACCTCCCCTGTTGGGGAAATTGAGCCACTGCGTCCATCAGGCTGAACTTTTGCGGCATATCATTTAAACATAAACCATCTTAATTTTCAGCTCCATCATGAAAGCAGGAATCCAGTACTAATCTGATTTACACAGTAATGTATATTTTTTGATTGTTTTTTTTGTGATTGAGCAGTTGTAGCATCATTCTTCAAGTTATTACATGGGCACTTTGCTTGCACAACATCTAAATTACATAATCTTCATATTGCAAAATTACATTAAAAGAATATTTTTCAGCAATAAGGTGGCAATTCGTCTAATTCAATCTAATGAATCTCAACGTATGATAAAAATCTATTATTTTAATTCATTTTAATACTTCAGCTATATCTCTAAAACATCGTTCTCGTTCATCTTGGCGTATTATTTTAACAGCTTTGCAGGGGTAGCATATTTATAATACATACTGGTGTTGACCGAATCGGCTACACGGGCCCAAGCATCGTTACAGAATTTTAAAATTATTGTAGAATTGTTTTTTGTTTAGATAAAGATGACAAAATTTTCTCAGGACGAACAAGCGTGGACTCGTACATTGTTTTGAATCTAAATCATTTTGTTATTGTTGATTGAATCTTATGACACTACAGATATCATAAAGGAAAAGATACAGAAAGGTAAGAAGACATATTTGTTGGCTGGTATTTTTCATTATCACTTTATTTAATTTGGCCTTATTATATTTAATTTGATTATATAGGGTATGAGTACCGTTCTTCATTCTATGTAGGATGAACATATACTTTAAATACGATTAACATCTTTGTAGATGGGTTATTCTATCAATACAGTTACAAAGGAATGACGTGCCCGGCTTGTGACAAACCATCCCGTAGAAAGCAAAATTTAGTATATTTAATTATTCTTTTTTATTAATATTTTTTTTTATTTTATTTTTGCTCATTGTTTCTGTGTATTGTTTGTGTGTGACGTTTGTTAATATTGAAATTCATTATTTTAAGACGTGTTACTATTTCCCTGAAGGTTCAAATTGATGTTAAAATTGCTTTGACAAAAATAAAATTGTCCTTTGAAAATTTATAACTTATGTACTTCATTTTGCTACAGTATAATTAATTATTTGTTATTTTACATTCGATAGTTCATTGATATATTCACATATTTCATTAATGATTTTCCATATTTATTTATACCAGAGTTTAGTGAATATACCAAATTATATATCATCATATTATATTATAATGTAAACTACATAATTATATGCTGTTGGGAGTGTACATCAGGACATTATTGGACATACATCCGGACAATGAAGTGGATTGCCCACCAGAGTAAGAAGGAAAGACACTATTACATCCTTGTAGATCGATTCTTCAACTCTCGATTATAAATCATCCCTGCAGCAGGTTTTACTATTCGTCCTGTTGGATCTTTAATGTGGAAGGAGATAATTTTCATTCCGAAAGTATATTTACGGGCACCTTTACTTTAGTTCAGCGATAGTCCGAAGGCTAATTTTATTATGAATAATTATTACCTTTTCATTCCATTTACTATATTTCGTTACATTAATTTCCATTACTGATTATATTTCAGCTGTCGCGTTTTCATTCTATAACTTTAATAATTCTCTACCCGTCTCTACTTTACCATCTAGGCAATTAAAGGGCTCGCCAGCGATTAATATTTTTTTCAAATTATCTACAAATTAATATCTTATTTCAGTTCGCTACATTAAATTTCTTCACACTGTATGTCACCCTTCGATTATATTGAACATACCATATTTCAATAATATATTTCATTACAGTAAATTATACTATTGACTATATACCAAACTATATGGGGTTGGGAGGGTGCATCAGGGCATCATGGGAATTGTAGCTGTACGACAGAGTGGTTTCCAACCGGAGTGAGGTGAGAAAAAACTGTAATATGCTTGTAGATGGGTTCTTCTATCGCAACTGTTGCAATGGATTTGACGCGTCCATCTTGTGACAAGCCATTCCGTAGAAAGGTTGACAAGTGATGTGAAAATCGTTATTTACCCTGTTGGATCATACTGTTGGAAGGAGATTCTTATAAACCCGTGGTTTTCGTGTAAGTGTCTCTACTTACGGGTCCGCCACACCCCCTTTTGGCCATTCATTATATATCATCTATCGTGTTGTCATTTTTATACTATAATAATGTTCTACCCTACCATCTAGGACGTAAGATTCCTCGTCACCGAAAAATATTCATTTACTTCAACTACAATTGATATCTTTTTTTTTTCGCTACATAACATTTCATTATTGTATTTATTGATTATATTTGGTTGATTATATTTATATCATTATATTTATATTTAAATCATTATATAACCATATAACTGTATGGGGTTGGGAGGGTGCATCAGGGCATCATTGAAATTGAAACTGTACGACGGAGTGGATTGCCAGCCGGAGTGTGGTGAGAAGTAACTATAACATCCTTGTAGATGGGTTCTTCTATCCCAACAGTTGCAATGGATTTGACGCGCCCTTCTTGTGACAAACCATCCCGTAGAAAGCTTGACAAGTAATGTAAATTTCATTATGCACCCTTTTGGATCATACTGTTGGAAGGAGATTCTCTTAAACCCGCGGATGTCGCGTAAGTGTCTCTACTTACGGGTCCGCCACACCCCCTTTTGGCCCTTCATACAGCGGTATGTTGAAGTCAGGGTGGTAATGAAATTGAACTTTGCTGTCAAGTGGAACTGCATGCAGAGCAAGACTCAAGCTAGGATGGTGGCTACCTACATACATACATACATACATCTGGAGCAAAACCTGCAATCAAATGATCGAATGATATTATATTCAGCTTTTAATTTATGGAAAAAGATTTAAAATTGGTTGAACAAAACGCAAGATATTTGAATTTTATTAAATTCCAACTGCAACTTTTCCGCCAGGTGATGGTAGTGTGAACTGGGCGATGGATTTCCATGAAAATCGTTCAAGGCGTTACGTCTGTTTGTCTGTGGGTTAAGTATGACACGGTAAAATAGGAAAATTTTTAACCCTCCCTACCTCTTCCGAACGTAACGATATACTCAATGGACGACCGCCTATGTGATGGATTTTATTTCATTGCTTAAAATAAAATAAACTTTTCAATATAACTAAATTATATCACAAGTTGTTATCATATCTGCATAAGATATAATTGTGATCGATAAAAACAAAATCTCTAACGACAAATCAAGTCTATTACGTGTCAACGTGCTCAATGTGACGTCATACTAGCCCGCTCGTGTACGTCTGACAAACAAGGATTTGAATGACGGAGCTGGCAATATGTAGAACCAGTAAAGCTTCTATCACCGCTCTCTTCAAGAGCCGTGTTGGCCTCATTGGCAAAGGCGCCAGATTTCTATCGATGGTAGATGTCTTGGTTCAAATCCCGTTCGGATCCAAAAAATTTATAATGTTCTGAAAACTTTTTTTTATGTTAATTACTTTTTCTAAAAATAGAATAACACACATAAAAATATTACCCAAAAAATGAGTATAAAAATTTAGTTTTTACCCTAATAGGTCAAAGGAATTATAACACAATTTGTTATAATTTTGTTAAATTATATCATATTTCATGGAACAAGTTGTGTAATATTTTTGTTGTGATCATAACACAAGTTATCACATTTTTGTTCTTTTCAGTGGAAACTTTGTTAGAATTTTTGTTATTTTAACTACTAACGGTACATGTTTTATTACAACCCTTGTTATAAAAAAATATTGTAACAAAATAACACAGCTTGTTATAATTTTGTAATGTCCATCTAGCCGGGTAACGTCTCCCAGTCAGTCAGCCAGTCGCAGTCGGGTCGGTATTGTAATGGTTTTTCCTTTCACATGTCGGTCGTGCTTGTGGCACCACTGCCGCCGGCCGTTGCCAAGGAAAACTAGAGCACGCTCCTCAAACCCGGCTTGCATATTCAATGAACCTCCTCGGTCGACGGACGAGGCACCATGGCGGCATGAGAAAACGTTATCCGCACAAGAAGAACCAAGTTTAATACATGTACCTAACTAAATGACTTCAATTGAATCGTGACACATTGCACGACTGGCACCACACGATGAACATTGAGAAAAAAAGGAACAAGCGCACACAGCAATGAGCGATATCGATACCGCCGAGCAACAAATCAATCAGCTGTGAGCGATTAACCAAACCACCCATCATGTTGCTCTAATCTAGAACAAAGCAAGTCGTTGCCAACGCAACGAAACCGCGGGAGAGCGCTTCTTATCAAAACGCGCCCGCGTTCGAGAGCGCCTCTCTCGCGGAAGAGCGTGATTCTTCGTGCATCAAGGACTCGCTCGCTCGCGCGTGGATCGATCTTCGCGCGAGGAGGAACACCGCAGGAGAGCACACGCGGTTCAGTTCAGTTGTCTCTAATGATTGGCGTGGTTTTCGCGTATTTTTCAGCTCAATCCAGGACGGATTTTTTTATTTGTCTCATTTGTGGCGACTTGTTGTTTTGACTTCCGATTGCGAGTGAAGAAAGTGAACCGGTTTATCGGGGCAAAGAGCTTATCGGGAGTTCTGCTTGTTGACAACGTGCGGTTGCCGGGAGAAATTTGTCAGGTGAGAGTGACTCCGAGATGAGGGAAAGAATGAAAAAGTCACGCGTTTCCAGCGAAAACTGTCTGCCATATTACCGTTGTATCAGTTCGAGAGCTATAGGGAAGATTGTTGAGACCATCATTGGAGCAAAATAAGCGACAAAGACGCAAACCAATTAGGCTCAATTGATTTGAGTCGATTGGTCCAATCAAAGAGTGTGCTCGCGATGAATTGATCGTTACAAGGACTCCGAATGACACCGAAAAGAATCAAAATCGAAGCCAACTGCGATTCGATTATCAAATGGCCGTCAAAAACCCACGTCGGCGGAAGTTTGGCAGTGAAATTCTTCCCGGCCGAAGCGATGCGATGATGATGGTTGTGGCGCTTATCAATGTTTTGGTGTTTCCCTCATTCTCATCATCATCACAGCAGGCGATGGCGGTCACGAACGACGAACCGACCACCGACCGAATGTGGCGGGAATAACACGAGGAAACGTGATGGTGGTCGCGGCGACGGCGCATGGAGGATGTGTCAAGGTTTTTCGGGAGCGGGAGCGACTTCGGAATGAAAATTGATGCCGTGCCGGATGGTCAGAATATCAGTGATTATACCATTCAGAATGTTGTTGTTTGGTTCTGTTCAACATGCAATTTTGCGCAAACGCTGAGGCCAGAGGTGAATTTCGTAACTTTGTGTGCTATGGGATTTTAATAGCGAAGGGAGATAAACAAATTACGACGGTAATGTGTGCGTAGTGTTCACCTTGGAAATATTTACCGAGATATGTGTGTTTAATTTTGGGTGAGTTGCTCTTCATGAGAATTAGAGATACATAAAATTACATATTCAGGTTTGTTACCTACTACAGTTTGTCAAAATTATAGAAGTTCGAATATGAATATCGTAGACGTTCGATAACTGTTATCAATAAAACTGCAATTCTTTTGAACTAGAAGTTCGCTGAATGAAATGACTTTGTAATAGGCTCCTAAAGTTCTATCTATTTACGTTTTTGTTGGTCGTGGTTGAAAATATATAATTTTTAATTTTTAAATCTTTTGTCCCGCCTCTAACACATACTTTGAGTGTTTTTTCCTCCGCGTATGTCATAGGAACATTTTTGAATCCCCAGTGCGAAAAATGTCGATTTCCATCACGTCAAGATTGCCTCAAATGTCACATTAGAACTATTTATCATTATTTACTTTTTTCGAATTTTATCATTATTCATTCGTTTTTCGAGTTAAGTTACAATTCCGATTAGAATATCATGCTTGATTGTATTATTCAATAAAAGCAATATTTCGTCTTTAATTTTAGGACCTTATTGACACACTAATCCATTAAAGTGTCAAAATTTATGTCAAAAATTATGTGATGTTTTCATTAAACTTAAGTAACATATTGCATCGATCAACTGCCAGATCGTTGACGTTTGTCAGTTGTTGCAGTCATCAACAAGTACAGCAGACGTTCTCTTAGTGCGAACACTATAATTAAAACATTCTTCTACTGCAAGTTCGCTTAGTGCTACAATTTTGAAGTTTTCGTACCGCTATCTGTCATAATCAAAACGTCAACTGAGTTGCTATGATATTCGGATGAACTACAGTAGACGTTCTCTTTAACTGCAATGCGAACTTTCAGGTAAGTGCAACAATTTTGCAGTTATCGCACCGGTATCCGTCAAACTGGAACGTCATTAGCGAAACGATGTTTTCCGCATGCACTTTTGGCTGCAATGCGATGGTAACCAAATGCACATTGGCTGCATTCTGCAGCAATTGACAATTCGTTGACGTCTGACAGTTATTCGTGAACAATAAACATGTTGCAGTTATCGAACTTCTACTGTACAGCTGCAATGCGATGTTTTTGAGTGCATTTTGGCTACGTCCGACATCATTTGATAGGATTTACAGCAGGGCTGTTATGGTACACTGAGGATACTGCTCGTATGTTTTTCATAGTTTACATTTTATGAATCAGTTATTTTTATTTTTTTCGTCATTTCATAGTTCTCGTATGCTTTTCATACATTGAAGAGCGAAATCCATAAGACTTGTCGTATGAAAAATCTCATAAGAAGCATCGTATGAAAATCATAAGATGTGTTATGAAACACCATTGCTAAAAAACAACAAAATCTTTTATTGGCTTCTAACCACTTAAACTTCCGAAGCGTCGATGGGCGTATGAGTAAAGCACGCACTCGCTAACCTTAACGTTCTTGGTTCGATTCCAGGTTGCGATGTTTTTGAATTTGTGCAAAATATTTCATAAAAATATTTATGATAGTCATAAGACAAAATTTCAATTTTTATATGTTATTGGTATGAGATTCATACGTGAGTGTTATGAAATTTATACAGTAACAGTATGACAATAATAGTTGGAGCTTTGAATCCAAAATCATAGTTCGTAACTATGATTTTCGCAAGAAATTCTTATGGCAAAAAATAATAGTTGATTCGTATGATTTTCGGAGTTGCAGTATCCTCAGTGTAAGACCAGAGCTGGTTACTTAAGGGTTCCACTTTTTAGCGCCTTTTTACTGATAAGCTCTCGTAGGAACGACTTCAATATGGCGCCTAATCAAGAATAGTTCCGATTTTTTTACGTAACTATCGCGGAAGGGGCATTTTTGCAGCTCTTCATAAGTTTATCAAAAATTCTTCTAAACATACTTCCGAGAATTGTTCTAGAATGTTTTTTCTCATGTACTTCTTTAGAATTTTCCAGGGGACACTCAGAAATTCCTATTGGGATTCTGTCAAGGTTTATATTTTTCCGATTTCTTTTTGAAAAGAAGACTTGTGCAGGATTCCAACAGGAATTTCTTTAAAAATTTTCCTCAGGTCTTCTTCAGGATTTTTTCAAGAAATTTCTCAATGAATGTGAAAAATTCCACGAGGAGTTTCTTCAGAACTTTCTCCTGTCATTCCTCCAGGTTTTCTTCAGAAAACTGCTTCGAAAATTGCTACAGAAGTTCGTTTATGTATTCCTATATGTATTTCTTCAAACATTTCTGATTATTTTTTTTAGGAGTTTTACTTTGCAATGTCCTTCGGAATTCTTCAGAACATGTTTTAAGAAATTCTTCAGTACTGTATCTACTTAGATTCTTCTATAGTTTACTCCAGGCTTTGTGTTTAGAAATTCAAAGGAGTTCTTTTTCCACATAATCAGAGATTCTCTCAGGCTTTTATTTAGAAACGCCTCTAGACAACTCTTGAGAGATTGTTCTGGAAGTTTCTCCAGGTATCCCTCCAAAGATTGCTTAAGATTCATTAAGGCCTTTTTTTCAGGAATTCTTTCAGAAAATGATTCGGTTATGCTTCAGGATTTTATCCAAAGGTTCTTTTAGTGACTACCCAGACAACCAATTCATGTAAAACGAAGTTTACGAGCATGTTATTCGTGCAACTAACCGTAAAAATTTCATCGCACAAAATGCTGCAAATATGCTCTATGCGTGCAAAACTGGAGGCGATATGCATGCATTGACGCAACAAAGATAACGCTATATGAGTTGAAGCGATATCTTCTGCGATTGCCGATGTGTACCATATTGCGACGTAATCAGTCACATTATGCGGCTTTACTTTATCAAAACAAAAAAACAACTCACATTGCCTCCGGTGTCGATCTTATTACTTTTGGATTAGCAACTGGTACCTGACACTGAACACCACACAATTCTTGCGAAACAAGGTGACAAATTGTGATGACATTCTAACTCTTTTCGATTTTTTCTAAAATAAAACTGACTCACCTGAGGTGTCCCTGAACGGGACAGTTTGGCAAACAACACGAACATGAACGCAAAGTTCTGCATTTTTTAGCAGGGCCAGTTTAAAATCATGATCACAGAAACAGCTATCATGATTTTATTTTTCAACACACGGTTCACTACCGAATAATCTTTCACTTTCTTGAGACTTTTCCTACAGATCCACAGCCCAATCACAATCAGACAGCAACCTTTTCATTGTTACCACATCTCAAATCACATTATGTACGCATAAGTAATGTAATTTATGTTCACGGCGTGGAGAGTTGCTTTCACAGCTCGCTCACGAGTTAAGCATGCGTGTGCGACCCTTATGATATTCGGCAAACTTTCAGATAAAACTACAAGGTAAAAGTCATCCATACATTGTTTTTTGATAGCATGCTTATGAACTGAGATAGTAGCAAGTGAATGTAACTCTTTGCAAATGGTGAATGCCATCCCTGCGCATAACAGATTCTCGTTTATGTGAGTTTGAACATATATGTAAACAAACTTGCTTGTACATTTGTGCGAGTTTATCGACACACTAATGCAAGTTGAGCTGTCATAACAAAATGAAATTCGCATAACCATCGCAGTATGCAAATTGCGAGTTTGAATGTTATTTTGTGAGTTTGTTTGTGTTTTTATGCGATTTGGTTTTGTTCATCGCAGACACAAATTGAAATGACGGTTTCTGCGGTAAATTTTACACTTTTTTCGCACTTAGTGTTTACATTTATGTGATTGTGAGGTATATTAATATTTATATGATGAAATCTATGCATTTTTATGCGAGTTCTGGTTGTCTGGGTAATGCCAAACTTTTTTCTTATCATTTTTCATGAAATTCTACCATAAATACCTGCAAAGGATTTCTCAGCTCTTCCAAGTATTCTTTCAAGGTTTTCATAAAAAAAGATATTCTTGCTAGTTTTCTTAAGCATTTCGCCAGAATTTTATTGTTTCTGCAGCAATTCCTTCTGAAATTTGTATACTAATCGCTTCAGAAATTGCGTAAGAAACTCTTTGAATTCTTCAGGAACTTTTCCAAAGGTTCCATCAGAAATTATTAAGGGATTTCTTCAAGAGGACCAACAGTCGGCAATTCCTGCAGATTTTTTCAGAGTTTTTCCATCCGAATACCATTAAGTACTTCATGCACTCTCCCAGGCATTTATCCAGGAATTACTCCAGAGATAACTTCAGAAATTGCTTCAGGAATTTTGTCCAGGAATCTCCCTAGAAAATATTAAAAAAATCTTCTGGGAATCTCCAAAGATATCATCAGAAGCTTTTCAAGGGATTGCTCCAGACAATCCCCCTGGGATTTTTCCGGGAAATTCCTTCAGAGATTCTTTCAAGAATTCTTTAAACTATTTTTATGCAATTCCTGGAAAAACTTCTAACAAAAATCTGGAGAAATATCTGAAACAATAGCAAAAGAAATCTTCTCAGAAGAAATCCCAGGATATATTTCTGACCGAACCACAGAAGCAATTTGTAAACTATCTTTCTGATAATTTCTACAGAAAGCTCTGTAAAAATTTCTCAAGGAATTCTTGGAATAATTTTGGCAGCGAAAACTCTACGAATACTGAAATAATTTTAAGAGGAATTTCTGAAAGATTGTAGGTAAGAAATATTTTTTTGAATAAATCCCTTGCTGAAATTCATGAATTTTCTGAAGGAATCCGTGTACAATTTCCTGAAAGAAATCTCTTATCGATGTTTTATAAAGGATTTTCTGAAGTTTTTCTTGAATAGTTTTCGAATAAATATCTGGAGGATCCTCTAGAAGAATTCTAATTCAACCTCTAAAGGAGCTTTTGAACCAATCAATATGTTTGTTTTTTGCATCTCTGAATTTTTTTAATCATTGTTTGGTCAAACGACATTAAGCCAAATGACCCATTTGGCCAGATGGCATTTGGTCAAATGGCATTCGGTCAAACGATATTCTGCCAAAGGGTCGGACACCATCCACACAAACCACCTGTCTATGAATACCTCGCTGCCTGGCAATGGCTGCTGTTGTACTTCATTTGCTCACCCAAGATCAACCTCTAGATCTGAATCGACAAATAAACTAAAGAAAAGTTTACTTTTGACATGGATTCGAGCACTGGTATGCTCATTGCTAAGCACATACGATACCTTTCGGCTATTTTTACCAAGTTAAAAGGGTAGACGATAAATGTTGATCTGTTTCTGGATATTTGAAGGAATGGCTTTGTTAACATCTTCTACGATTTTTTTAGAAGAGTTGTGCAGATCATTTTCTAAAAGTGTTTAACGAATTCATTATTGAGCTGCTCCGTATTGTCGAAGAATTTCCTGAAGGGCAACTAGTTTTTTGGAAATTCATCAAGGAGAATTTTCAGTAATTATGTAGAACCACAGAGAACAGACGTCTATCTTCGCTTTCTGCCTTGTGTAAAACTTTATAACGGTCATATCAAAATATGTGGTTATGCTCCCGTTGCGCTAGCGTCTCATCAGTTACATTGTTGTGTTGTCATATTTGTTTCCAGTGCTCGCCGTTTTTGGCCGTTTGGCACTCGTGTCGCTTTATGGGCTAGTGTATTTCAACGATGAACACAGCCATCGTGGCGTCAAATCGACTTTATATTTGGGGCAGTCTCCGTTGGTGGCGTTGAGGTACACTTAAATCGTTTACACACGATTTTGACGTATTTTTGTTCGAGCTTAAACGTCTGTTTTCTGTGGTAGAACTACTTCATATGGGGGAACTTACGTATTTTCAGCAGTTTTGTTCTCTTCGTCATGGGAGCTTTTTTGAAACTTGTTGAACTCAATTTATTTCTGGGAATTCATTTGCAAGTTCTTCCAGGAGTTCCTCTGTGAGTTGCTTAGGAAATTCTTGCAGAAGATCTCCCGTAAATTCAATAGTTTTTTCAATAATATCTTCTGGAAATCATTCGGAAAATTCTACAGAAGTTACTCCGAAAGTGTATACAAAAGTTCCATCGAGAATTACTTCAGTTGTTTCTTTGGGAATTCCAGCAGTAAATTGTCCTGACAGTTCTTCTACGAGTGTCTCAGAGTTCATTAGTGGATTTCAACAGCTCCTCAGGGATTCTCTTCTAGAATTCATTCTAACATATTTATAACTCAATGTGATATAATCATGTTCAACATCCTTGGTGTTTTCAAAATACTATAACTCAATTATATCACATTATGTTATAAATATTGTTTCATAACTCATTGTATTATCACAGACAAACAGACGTACCACTTTGAACATTTTTCGATTCAAATCATAGTCACGGAAACATGTTCGCCCAATGCTAAAAGCACAGATAACAGACGAACTTGCTCGAACAAAATTGCTTGAAAATATTGTGTAAAGAAAAAACAGGCTCAGTAGTGACATCGACGGTGACTTTCCCACTCAAAAGCTTGTTTCGACACCATGATGGCGCTTTCTGAAGAAATATTTCACTAGCGCACCTTTCAATTTTCCTACTCAGATTCTGAGCTGTATTTGCTTAAATAACAAGATGTTTATGATTATTTCACTAATCCAGCAACAAAATTTGAGCAACCCATTGATAGTTAGTTACATAATTTTCAATAAGAAACAAGTTAAACAAGAATTCAATTAACGTTTTCCAAATAAAACCAACACATTCTCTTGGTGCAACTATACTAGGGTGCACACTTGGTGACACTAGCGCCAAAAAGTAAAACAACGGCAAATTTGTACCCCGATGCGAAATTTGACAGGGCCGCGTAAAGGCCACATTCCCAGTTATTTCAAAACAACCGTTGCAATGCTTTACACAACTGCACTACATGAGCTTGGACGTCTGTTCTCTGTGTTAAAAGGACTATGTTTGGCCGACCACCAACTAGGTAGTAGTGTGGGACAAAAAAAGACATTTTACTCCTGTACACTTTTTAAGTTCCATTTTGGCACCATATCAACTGTGCAAAATTTCAGCTCGATCGGAGAAACTATATTTTAGCGCCAGCCATTTTTCATACGCCAGCCAAGTTTTCATACGATTTAATATGGGGAAAATCACCTTCTCAAAGAAAAATCGCCACAGGTTGCCTCTTAACCCTTAAAAATATATCGATGAATGATTTCTGTTGGAAATTTTACGAGGAACAAACCCTCTGAAGACTGCAAAGCGATCTAAGGCATGTGGAAAAAGTTATTGACTGAAAACCGAAAGGCATGCCAACGCTGTTTAACATGTAAGGAATAACAATAAATAATAAAATCTCGTCATTTTATGGATCGGCTAAGGCTTAATAACTTTTTCCACGAATGTCGCATCGCTTTGCGGTCTTCGGAGGTCTTATTCATCGTGAAGTTATCTACAGAAATCATTCAACGACTTATTTTTAGGAATCAATGAGTGACCTCAAGCGATTTTTCGTTGGAGAAGTAAATTTTCCCCATAGTAAATCGTATGAAAAACTAAGAATGGCGGGCGCTAAAATATAGTTTCTTCGATCGATCTGAAATTTTGCACAGTTGATATGGGACCAAAATGGAACTCAAAAAGCGTACAGGAGTTGGAGTTTTTCCATTTTTTATGTTTTCCCATATAAACCGTGTACCAGGCTACTAGGTAGCGGTAGCACAGAGAACAGACATCCAGGCTAGAACAAATTTCATTCGGAAAGTTGTGTAAGGATTTGAATCTTTACTTGAGTAAGGTTGCAAACCAATACACGATGACAACACTAACGCCACCAAACACCATATTGCCACAGTCAGTGGTGAATTGAAACATTTCAAGTGGTGAATTAAATTAGTATGGGAAATTAACCGATTGCAGCGCCACGCTATTGCCACTTGTGTTGCCGATTTCAAATGGCCGTTAAATTCCTTACACAGTTTCGGAACTGGACTTGGATGTCTGTTCTCTGTGGCGGTAGTGAGCAAACGTCAAACTCGAACAAAAACTATGCAAGCGCCACGGTTGGGCAGTTGGCCAACTACGATGGAAATTATCAGAGTGTTACGTCTGTTTGTCTGTGGTATTATAATTTAGTTTTGAATCTTCGACATTTAAGAAATAATGTAACAAAATTATATCAAATTATGATACATAGAAACCAATAATCCAGAGGCTAAAATTCATATCACATTTTGTTATAATTTTGATATGATTATAACAAAATAGGATATAATCTTGGTTAGACCAGTATACTTTGTGTTACAATTTTAGTTATTTTAACATCATCCTGCAGCTAGTTTATAACATCATAACACAATATGATACAAACTTGATATAATTTTCTAGTCGGGTAGGTATCGCCAAGGGTATCTGGAGAAATTCCACAAAAAATGTCTGAAGAAATTACTTACAAAATATCTGGGTGATGGAATTTCAAGAAAAACTTCTCAAAGATTATTTTGATGAATCCTATAACGAATCCCTTGGAAAATTTCCCAAGGAATCTCTAAAAAAATCTTGTTCAAAAACCTGAATGGATGAATTTCTGCAAGAATCTCTAAAAATTCTTCAACGACTTCCTCGATCAATTTTATAGGATTCTCTGAAGAAATATTTCAAAAATTCCCGACATATGTTTTGGATGGAATATCTAGGGAAATCCTGAAGGAACCCATGGAGGAATTTCGCAAAAAAAATTATAGATTAATATTCTAAACTGGCTTTCCCGGCAAACTTTGTCTTGCCAATCTTGTGGTGGATTGTCAGACTGCGCTCATGATTTTCTTCCCAGATCATCAAAAATCATCACTTTTTCAATTTTCTTACTGTTTTTGATGATTTTCGTAACTTTTACTATTTATAAACACAGCCACCATGAGTACGAATCAAACCATGCAAGAGTCATCCTGATCGGTTTACTCGTTCGTGAGTTTTGTTGCCTCAAAGGAACTTCAAACTCATTTTTATATATATACTAGCTGTCCCGGCAAACTTTGTCTTGCCAATCTTGAGGTGGTTTGACAGTTTTTGAACTCATTCAAGCACCGCACTCTAGATTGGTTTAATTGCGATCGTTTCGATTTTCTTTCCAGCTCATGCAAATTCAGTAGTTTCATAAATTTTCTTCATTTTGAGTCGATTTTCGTAACTTTTTGTACATATAAACACAGCCACCATGAATTCGAATCCAACCATGCAAGAGTCATACTGATCGGTTCATCCGTTCGAGAGTTTTGTTGCCTCAAAGACACTTCAAACTCATTTTTATATATATAGATAGATAGATTCTCGAAAAAAAAGCCTGCAAGTATTCCCCAACAAATCGCCAAAAGATAAAGCCTGCGCAGTGCGCACTTTAGAATCGGTACGCTTTCTACCGGCTGCAGATCAAAAACGGTTTAACCTAGAAAAAAATGTTGTAAGAAGCAAATGAAGCTTATTTATTGTTTTTTGTAGGAAAAATATTAAAAAATCAGTTTTCGTTTCTTCAAGATAAAATTTTGACCTGATTGTGAAATTCATGCCATTTTATTCTGCACAAACCAATGATCGTCAATATTTTCAAATTTCACAGCTTACGGGCTGATATTTTCACAAGAAACAAAATCATACTCATCAAACATATGCTCAAAACAAGTTACGACATTAAACTCTTGACAAATATGGTTCACAAGACCATAATGAACTTATAGCCTTATTGTCCATTCACGCTATATTCAAAACTATTTTTTATGAAAAAATATTTCTTGCGATCGTTTTTTGGATCTATAATTCCCCAATTCAAGTGGCCCAACTTAATTCATATCGAAACCTGGATTATTTTTGGAATTATTAGCAGTTTTCCCTCACAGTAGTCGGAAATAAACAGTCATAAGGCTAACTCCTCATAATAAGCCTAAAATAAGATAGTTTTCATGGAAAAAACACTGAAAACCATATAGATTGTGGAACTATAGATGTGATTCTATGATCACAAAAAAAAACTTCTGAGTAGATTCAGTTTTATTTAAAAAAATCGTTAGATATTTCACGCCATCAAAACACATCCAATGAATTTCGTTAGCAATAGTCCATACAGCTTTCGAGCCACGATTATTTATATTGTTCTGCATCAAATCATTGGTTTCTTGTATACCAATACTATTCGTATTGTATCCTTCCCGTATGCGTATTTGCCGAACTAAAGTTTATGCGAAAACAACTTTGTTGCCCTTAAATATCTATGCAAGCCTTTGATTTTCCATAAAACCCTTCAAAGGCTTACCATAGCTATATTGGAAATTTTAAAACACTCATGGAATATTTTACCTCCCTTAATCAACAATCATAATACCAACAACAATTCTATACTGCGTAATTGGTGGGTTTGGTATTTATATATTCCTACACAAATCTTGAATCTGACAATGATTGGTTTTTGCTCAATGTGTGCAGAAAAAACTGGCACTATTTACGAATTCAGATCAATAGTTCATCTAAAAATATAAAAACAGCAAATTTTATATTTTTCCTACAAACTACAATAGATAAGCTTCAATTGCTTCTAACAACACTTTATGCCAAGTGACACCGTTTTTGAGCGGCAGCCGGTTGAAAGTGTACCGACGATTCTAAAGTGCGCAGGCTTTATCAATGAAATACCAGGAGATGTTACCGATAGAATCCCTTATCACTTAATTAACTCCTCTCAAGAACTCAGGACTTAAGGATGCCTAGATTAAGTGCGCACAGAATCCCTGAAGAAATTCCGATGATAGTCCTGGAGAAATTCTTGAGTGAATTCTCCGTGGAACTGCTGGAAGACTTACTCAAGTCTTAATCTTCAAGCAATTTTTGCAGAAATTTCTCCAAAAAAATCCCTGAATAATTTCTGGATGGAAACCCCGATCGCTGGAGTAATAACCGATGGAGTTTCTGGAGAAATTTCCTATGATTCTCGGAGAGGATTCAGAATTCCCGTAACAATCTCTTGAATCTCTGGAGAAATTCCTCAAATATTCTTTGAAGACATTTCGGCGAATACATACCTGAAAAAATTGTAGATGAAATCAATGAATGAATTCCAGAAAAAAATCCGATAAATTCATCAATGAATCCCTACTGAAAAGAAATTCCTCACAGAAACTCATGAAGGAATTCGCCAAAGACTGACTGAAGAAACTTCCATTGACATATGATATCTTGACATATCTTGAGAAGTTTCCGATAGATTCTCTAGACGAACTTCCCGAAAATTCTCTAACGTATCCCAAAATCCGTCAGACTGAAAAATTATCGAATGTCGGATTAGAGCCGAGTCAAATTCGACCCAATGTTGAACCCACATCGGATAACTGTAGAATCTATGTTGAATTTGATGATTAAAATGGAAACAAGTCACGTTTACGTTCATGTCGGGTTATACGTCATAAATTACGAACAAAGCTTTAAACCACAGAGAACAGACATCCAACTCCAGTTCTGAAACTGTGTAAGGAATTTAACGGTTTTTTGAAATCGGCAACACAAGTGGCAATAGCGTGGCGCTGCAATCGATTAATTTCCCATACTAATTTTATTCACCACTTGAAATATTTCAATTCACCACTGACTGTGGCAATATGGTGTTTGGCGGCATTAGTGTTGTCATCGTGTATTGGTTTGCAACCTCACTCAAGTGAAGATTCAAATCCTTACACAACTTTCTGGATGAAATTTGTTCTAGCCTGGATGTCTGTTCTCTGTGTTTAAACCTGGGACGCCACAATTCCACAAACTATTCTTGTTAACTGAGGCTTAATTGAACGATATGCGCCGGTCATAAAGAGTATTCCAGGAGAACTTTATCGCACTTCAGGAGGTCTCAGGGGAGTTTGAAGGGGTCCCATGATTTCAGAGGGCCTCATGCCACTTCAGAGGACTTCAGAGGCGATTTAGTGGGTCTGATATGCGTTTCAGGGGCTCCCATGGAGTTTCAGAGGAGAACCTAGAGGTTCAGTGGGTCCCAGGAGGTTTAAGAAGTGTACATGAAAGTCTACTAAGTGAATAAGTACCGGAGGAGCTCAAAGGCGCTTCCGGAGGTCTCTGTCGGAACGCCCTCAAAGGCTCCTGGAACTCTCTGAAACGCCCCTAAAGCTCCTTGGAACACTCTTCTTCTAGGCTCTCCAGGAAGATCCTGGATACACCCTTGGCTCCAACTTAAACTCCCAGGAGCAAGACCTTCTTCTTCTTCTTGGCGTAACGTCCTCACTGGGACAAAGCCTGCTTCTCAGATTAGTGTTCTATGAGCACTTCCACAGTTATTAACTGAGAGCTTCCTCTGCCAATGACCATTTTGCACGCGTATATCGTGTGGCAGGCACGAAGATACTCTATGTCCAAGGAAGTCAAGGAAATTTCCTTTACGAAAAGATCCTGGACCGACCGGGAATCGAACCCGTCACCCTCAGCATGGTCATGCTGAATACCCGTGCGTTTACCGCCTCGGCTATAGGAGCAAGACCTGTTCTAGCGAACTAAGTTTCTTCATTAAAGCCCTGAATTCATTTATGCACAAAATTCCCTCTCTTTTAACTAAGCACATTAAACACTCGGCAAGCCTCGAATAAATTTACGACCTGTGCCGAAACAATCATTATTTTGCAACTAGTTGCATAAAAGATGTTTTATATTTCGGTAATATTTTAGTCATTTTTATAAATGTGGCCATTAACCCTACAACAATCTCCCGAAAAACACCAACAAGTTCATCCCATTCCAACCGTTTTGTGTGCGAAATATCAAAGTATTTAACCATTTTACGTTCCCTTAATAGTGGACCTTCCCTACCAAGGGCAGTCGGTCAGTTAACTTGCCACTCTTAATAGCCACACCACCACCCACGTGTTGAACCGAGTGTATCCCAGTGTCTAGGTAATATGGCAATTATGTTTTTATGCCCGATAGAGAACGATCTATAGATAGACGTAGGTATAGGAACGCGCGTATCAATAAGTAAATAAACAAACCCCTCGCGCTTCGGCGCGGTCTTTTTTGGGGGTGTTTTTCTGTTTTGATGCTTTATGAGGATTTTATTCAGCCGCCGCGGCCGCCCTTCCCGCAGCCCCACCGACAGCGATAGACAGTAGGCAGGCATGTGTAATATAATGACACGCGTAATCGTAGCTTGGATGAATAAGCGCCGGCCGATGGGCGCGACCTTGACTGTGAAGCGTGCTGCTGAGATAGACTCAGGGAGCAACGAAAACGTTACCTACCTAGTAGGTATAAGGGCGGGTAGGGCGTGCGCGTCTTGAATGAATGAAAATCTTTAAATAGTTAGCGTTCTGTGTATTTTCGAACAGTAGCGCACGCTACACGCCAAGCGCCAAATTATTATATGTAATGTGATTCTATCCACGGAACAAAGTACGTATACTGAATTATACAGAGTATCTTCACTTATTCCGAGATTATGTAAACACCACCAATTCGTACGGATTGAGATAATCGCGGAACACTGTAGACCAGGAGTTGAAATTTCGCGACAATATCAATTACGCCTACATATATCCTGGATTGAGCACTCATGGTGATGCAAAAGGCCCAAAATGAAAGAACTTTACTCTGAACTCCTGGAGAAATTGCCATAAGCAATCCTAGAGAATTTCCATAGGAACTCCGTAAGAACTTATGGAAATAATGTCCGTAATAACTTCTGAGGAATTTCTAAAAAAAAAATAATACTGAAGGTAATCTTCAAGGAACACCAAATCAAAAACTGCTGGAGTATTATCCAGAAAAAAAAATGGAGTACTTTGGTAATTTGCGTAAATGGTAATTTGCAAAACAACTTCTGGAGGAACACCGGCAGAAATTCATGAAGTAGCTCCTGTGAGAAAAAAGAACAGATCAAGGGATAACCGAATAAGGTGATCGGGGATTTTCCGAAGAAATATTTAAAGGAAGTTTTGTTTGTACGAAATAGCTTATTTTAGAACTAGCAGACCCAACGTGGCTAGCCACATTCCTAAAAAAAGTATTTTTTTTATCCAATCAATTAAATCCTAAAAACTCCTGGAAGGAAAACTTCTAGAAGCATCGTTGAAGGCTAATGTATCAATGCATGTGTGAAACATTTCACTCAGCATGGTGCATCTCTTTGTAAAGCGCCAGAAGGTATACTATTATGTATCCAACCTTTGTTTGTATATGACTGTTGTAGGATTCTTATTCATAGAATGAAAGAATGTTCTAGATCTTTCTACAGGATTGATGCACCAATGCAACGATGCACCCATGCACTTATGCAATGATGCACCTATGCACTTATGAAAGAATGCACCAATTTAACGATGCACCGATCCAATGATGCACCTATGCAACGATGCACCAATGCAATGACGCACCAATACATCGATGCACCAATTCAACACAGGTACAATGCTACAGTGCAATGATTATTGTAGCTTTCATTCTGCGAAACATTTCAAAGCGTGACGGAAGGACAGACAACTTTGGGATTTTATATATATGATGGCTAAAGGGTAGTTTCCGGTAGGATGTTTGAAGAATCGGTAGTTTCTTGTTTTGGAATCAGAAGGTCTGTCGTCAAAATACTCATTTTTATTGCTATCTCTACACTCTTCAAATACTCATTTGGTTGGTGATCTTCTATTTTTGAGGCGACAATGGCGCCTGCCACGTCAGGTGGCAGGTCAATGTGGGGAAGGGGAAGGAAGTAATGATGGCAATCGTTTGTATCCACATCAGACCGAATATACCTCTGCGTCTGCACAAATTCATGCAGATGTCGGTGTGTTGGTGGGTTATGGTTGGCAGAGGGTTCACACCTTGGCTCACACATTGGTGCGTGGATGCCAGGCATAAGGTGATAGATTAGAGCGGTTATTACTATTAAGCTATAGCGACATAGGTTGCTTGATTGCATAACTCGAAGGCTTGATAAATTGACATTGTGCTGTGAAAATGGGAAGGAAGGGAAACGGCTCTTCAACCGTTTGTGGCTTTGAACATATGAATATACATGAGTTCTATAAGGACTGTTCAATTTATAAAACGGACAACTTTACAAGGCTATAAAAAGAAGACGCATAGTTCTAATTTAACCACCCTTGCTTCGTTGTTCAGTACATCATCTTTCATTATAGTAATGATTTTTGAAATGAATAAACTTAGTTTTATTTCATAGAAAATCGACCAGATGTTAAATGAGATGAATTTTACGATTGCTGAAAATTGAAAATATATATAAAATTACTGTTCACATATGGTATATCGTTTTTAATATCAGAAAAGTATGTGCCATGCTGCAGCAGCACAGTTTCGTTTTCTGAAGGTTCTTTCAAATAACAATGCAACCTAATGCAAATTTTACATAACAAGGATGTTGGAAATAAAAAAAAACATCCGATTGTTATTAAATAAGGTGTACAATAACATAGGACCAACTTTGTTGAAAATAAATAATAACAAGATTTGCTAGAGTCGAAAATCTGCGTCAATGGAGCAAAAAGTATGCATTTTTTAACTATGACCATCTTTATTGATTAAATTTTTGATGGAGAATGCAATTATAGTTATTTATACAAAATTTTATGCAATGATTTTTTTCATAATGCAACTCATTTGAGTTGTATAATGTTCATAATGCAACTCAAATGAGTTGCATTATGAATATTATACAACTATTTTTCATTATGCAACTCATTTCAGTTGCATAATGATCCAGTTCGGAAAAATTGACCATTATGATACCAAAATGGGTTATATAAAATGTAAATAATGATGCTGAATTGCATAAAAGTATTTTTTTCTTCTGCTTCATTCAGAAAGCAATATTCTTCTACTCTGGACAAATTTTCAGCCGAATCCGTTGTGCTATTGCATCACAGGACTTAAATAAATATTTTTTAATAATTTCTTTGTAAACAAGGCAACTTACTATATCAAGCTAGAGGCTGCTTGGTGCATTATTACTAACCAACTTTTGTTTAACATTAGAAAACATTACGATTTAGATGTGTTTATGCAAGGTAACATAATGTATGTCAATGTTGATTGACTGCGAAAATTACAGTTTTGAACGAGAAATTTGCTTTTCAATTTTCAATGATGATGATTAGGTATTCTGATCATCTGTCTCCAGTTATCCTAGTAGTTAAGGCTATGGATCGCCAATCCGGAGACGGCGGGTCAATTCCCTGGGCATAGCGTATCATTGTACTTACTTGCCTCACAATAAACACCAAATTGAAGCGAGGTAGTCCCAGTGAGGACGTAGAGCCGTAAAGAAGAAGAAGAAGAAGACGATTATATTCTGTAGAGTGTTACATTTATTTATCTGTAGTTAGGGCTGCACAGACCTTGATACAGACCGTTAAGAATGGATTGAACTCGATGAACTTTTGTGATAAAGTGTATTTTTCTTTTATGGACCCAAACAAATGAAATCTGAACCATAGTGCGGAGTAGAAATTCGCAAGCAGACATGCACTGGAGGCGTGTGCCATAGCCCAAAAAATCATAAATTACCTCACAAGATAACGGTGAAAATCTTATTTCATTTCAGTGTTCTTTCTAGCTAGTGCATAACAAGCATCCAGAAAGTGTATAGAAATCCCAGCCAAAACCGGTGCTGCACAAAGGCACCCGATGAGCAGCTGTAGGCGATGCTACTATCCGTCGCCGCCATCGTCGTCGTCGTACCCCTAGTACACCCACCACAATGAATCCAACCCAGTACGGTAAAGATCCCGTCAGCATCCACGACCTGCGCCGAGATGAGAACCCGGTTGGACAGGCCAACCCCCTATCGCGGTTCACCTTCTGGTGGCTGCGGGACCTCTTTCGCACCGGACTGGAACGGCCCATTGACGAGTCCGATATCTACGAACCGCTCTCGTCGCACCAGAGCGAACAGCTGACCTATCGGTTCGAGGACTGCTGGAAGCGGCAGCTGAAGCGAGATAGGCCGAGCTTTTTGGCCGTCATTCGGGTGATTTACGGATGGACCATTCTGTCGAAGGGATTCCTGTATACGTCGGTGGATTCTTTTTCGAGGTATGTAATTAGCTTTAAAAAAATATCTAAGCTTGAATAGATCTTTCAAAAACATGAAACCCTTTTCCAGGATTTTCCAGCCCCTCTGTCTCGGAGGGTTGGTTTCGTATTTTGCCCCCGGGCAGACCACCATCGGCAAGGAGGCAGCTTACGGTTATGCGGCGGGGATTGTGCTTTGTTCGCTGTTGCCGGTGATGATCTTCCATCATTACATTCTGTACATCTTTCAAATCGGCATGAAGATACGGGTGGCGTGCTGTTCGTTGCTGTACAAGAAGGTGAGTCAATTGTAACTACTACTAAGGATGATAAATGCATAAAAGACTTGGGCTTGTAGACTAGGGCCTTGATTTTCATAGCTTTGGCCAGCATTTGTCAAAGGACACACAATTACGTTTTGCCTTTTCGTCCTCTTTGGATTACGTCCAACAGTCTGCTTCTCATACTCATAGTATTCTATGAGTACTTCTACAGATATTACTGAGAGCTTCCATTGCCCATTGATTTTTTTTTGCATTGGTTTATCATGTGTTAGACACAAATAAGAAATTCTAATGCCAATGAAACCTGACGGAACATCCTTCGAAAGCTTCTGACATCGCCTGAAACAACCCCCTGAAACGCCCCTCAAGCCCCTTGAAACCCTTCATTTTTGGGCTCTCTGGGAACTTTCTAGAAACCCCCTGTCCCATTTCAAAACCCCCAGGAACAATACCTGTTCCCGCGAACAAGATTCCCTAATTAAAGCCCTAACTTAATTTATGCACAAAATTCACTTTTTTATGCCTTTTTTAAATTATTCACCTCAGATAAATCCCATCAAGTCTTTGTGGAGGAACTGCAAGAAAATTTCTCCCAAGGCTTCTCAATGGATTCTTCCAAGAGTTCGTCTTGGCATTTCTCCGC